>NW_022631298.1:0-185119 GCF_010015895.1 Lontra canadensis
GAAAGAAAGAAAGAAAGAAAGAAAGAAAGAAAGAAAGAAAGAAAGAAAGAAAGGTGGGTTTGCTGAGAGTAAATCTTAAGTGTTCTCATCATAATAACAACACAATGGTAATTATGTGAGGGAAAAGATGTATTAACTATCCATATTGTGATAAACATTTTGCAACATATAGGAATATGAAATCTTCACACTGCACACCTTAAACTTACACAACATTATGTGTTAACGTATCTCAGTACAGCTGAAAAAGGTCTGTCTGTTTCCAAATTTCTATTTCTTGCAAGGAAACCAGTCATACTGGATTAGGAACTCATCCTACTTTAGTATGACCTCATTTTAACTAATTACATCCTCAACAACACTACTTCCAAGTAAGGTTACATTCTGAGGGACTGGGGAATAAGACGTCAACATATGAATTTGGGGGTAACATAAGTCAATCTATAACCACATATTTCAAATATAAACATCAATTCTGGTTTATGGTTATGTAGGTAGTGAAACCCTGAAACGTCATGGAAAAGTCATATACCAATTCAAGGATAGTAATTACCTCCAGAGAGTGGGGGAGATAGGAAGAAAGGTTTAGTGATGGAATGCTAGTCTCCTAACCTTACCTTAAAAAAATAAGTTCTGTAGCTAATATGGCAAAGTAACTGTTAAGTCTGAGTTCTGAGTGGCAGGTATTTTGATATATGTTGTATTATTTTCTAAACTCTTCCCGATATTTAATAGTTTTGTCTATAAAAAAGTAATTCATTCCTTCATTCACTTTCTATTAAGAAGTTGCAATGGGACTGACTCACCAAATTCAATGATAGAGACAGCTTTTCCTCCAGCAATTAGAGTTTGTCATTGTTTTTACATTTTAAAATCAAATGAAGTGTTGCTGTGATTTTAGTGATCCTGTTATTTATAAAAATATATATCTTTAAAGATATGATGGCACTCAGTGGGCTAAGATGCTTCCGTCATGAGATGTCAGCAGCACCTGAGACAGGCAAAGAGAAAACAATTTCTAACCCCGCATTTTATGCTGATTCTATGCCCTACTCTCTGACTGAAATGGGGGTAGAAATATGCAAAATCTTTAAAATCTTTCTTTCTCCTACTCTTTCTCTCTCTCTCTTATTCTGGCTTATAAAGTTCAGTTCATTTAAATCCCATTTGTAAATTTGTTTTCTACCCAATGGCTGACTGCATATATTTACACAAATTAAGAGGATATCTGAGTCAAAGGATCTCAAAGTCTAACCCTGTTTCACCAATAGCTAACTGCTTGCTTTTGGACGAATCTCTCATCTAGAAAACAAAAGGTTTGGATTAGATCGTCTGAGATCTAAATGTGTTTAGAAAAACAAAGGTGACTTGAAAATTTTATGTAATTTGTGAAAATGTAAAAAATTCAATTAAATATGCATGTATTTTCAATTATGTGCTGTTATGTAGCCAATGTGATGAACTTTTTCTCATAGTGGAACATAGTCACTTGTTTGTTCTAGCAACATGTAGACAGAATCTATGTGAATCTGACTCAATTATACAACTCCCAACACAACATTATCCACGCATCAAGACGCTTAAAGTTCCTTGACAATGATAAAACACATTTCCTGGGAAGGAAAAATAAATCTTTGTAAAACCCAGATGCCAGATGTAGCTTTCATCCAGGAGTCTTGAATATGATCTTTCCCTGAGCTGAACTTAATGCAGTCTTAGCCACTTAACCAATCTCCACAAGTCAATCATACCAAATATATTCTACATTTTATGGAAGATTTTGTGGGGCCACAGGGAAGAATTAGTTTGGATGACATACAGTATTTCATGTGAATACTCCCAAACAGACTTACTTCTGCTCTAAGCTTCTTTTTTGAGATTTCAGCCACTGGCTATCTCTCCTTCCCCAAATTTTGCCCAAACAGTGCTTAGTTAGCTTCTCCTCCTCAGAGGACTCTGGGCCTTGGAAACTCTGTCCTCCCTCTCTGTATCCTTATCCAAGGATGTTTTCAACAAAGCTGGTCTAGGCTTACAAAGAAATTCTTCTTCTAGACATTAAGATAAACTTTTCACCTGTAGGCATTTGCAAGCAAAGATCCCTTGCTGTATTAATGTGGAAGTAGCCTGCTTGACTCCAAGATCTTGATTATGTATAAAGCCTTGGACTTTTGTCTCCAGAAATTGCGCCCCTCACCCCCAATACAGCACATGCAGCAGAGCTTCCAGGCTACCTCCCAGGCACTAAAAGTATTAGCTGACACTGAAGTTGTCTTGGACCTAGCCCCTAATTGCATCAGAACCTGGCTACTCAGAAGACCAGCTTTCTTAATTCATCCAAACTCAATTGGAAAAATCTACTTAATTAAATAGGAAAGTGGTTAACATTGTGCAAGTACAATTTTCTCAGATGATTAGACACTTTTTCTTTTGAAATGAACAAATAAAAGGGAAAGGGGGCAGAATAATAATGGTACAGGTTTTACTTTTCTAAAGTTTGAATAAAATTAGCATAATTTCCCTTTTATTAAGCTACAGTAGATAGAAAGCACATTATAGACACTGTAGGTGGAGATGTGGGTGGATACATAAGAGAGGTAATGAGAGAGCATTGAAAATACAGCTGAAATAATGAGCATGTAATATGAAAAACAGCAGCAAGGATCAGGCTGTAGAATGGAAGGATCCCTGATTTGATCGCAGACAAAGGGGATGGAGAACAGAAAATAAGAGGTTAACCATTCAGCTGAGCTGAGAGACTGGGGCACCCTGGACTAATGGAGCTGGGCATAGATAGAAAGAGAACAGAGAACAGAGAACACTTTAACACTGACTTGGATTTTAAAAATTATACCTTGTCCTTAAAGGGGAAGAAAGCACAATAATATCATTCATAAAAATACCTAGTTTTATTCAAACTAATCATGATGGAAATGGAAGCTACACAATTTGCTACCATCTGGTCTGTAGCAAACTCATGAGAATGTAAGAACATCGGGTTTGATGGTCATTCTGCCCATCTCCCTCAAAGCACAGGCAATACAACCTTCCACATACACCTGCCCTGCCCCATTCATTTTACAAATGAGGAAATGAAGGCCCAGTGAAATTTTGCAAATCAGTGATTTTTTTTTTTGAAAAATCTTAGAGTGACAACCAACTCTCGGTGTGATTTCTACAGAAAAGGCCCTGCTGCTTGACATATAACAGAAAGTGAATCAAGAAATTTTTAACAGGATTGAAGTCATTGATCTAGATTCTCAAAGGATATTTACAGACTAGTAAATTACTCTGAATTTGTGATTTCTTCACCTTATCTGTGCCAGGTATAATATTTACATGGCACCATTGTTTCAGCTACAAATTGGGAAAGTCCAAGAGTTGTCTGCACATATTTTTCTTCCCAAAACCTAGACAGTTAGATAGCAAAGTCTCAGATCCAAAAATGGGTCCTGGGATGTCATCCTTTCAGCCAGCTCTCTCTCTCTCTGCATCTCCTAGGGATTGGCCCCACTCTTTAACTTCTCTCCCTGGTCAGGATCTTCTTCTCAGTCTCTTCCCAGACTTTTTTACTTCCCGCCCACACGTCCTCTGTCTCTCCCTCTCTTTCTATCTCTTATTCTCTTCTTCTCATTATGGTTGCCTTTGACAGCCATTGAGAGGTGCTTTGATTGCCCAGTAAATATGAAGCCCAAATTTTCCATTGATTTAAAAAAGTTGGTCTTCCTCTCCTCCCTGCTCATGCTCTCTCTCGCTATCTCTGTCACTTTTCTGTCTCTCTCCATCAAATAAATAAATAAATAATTTTTTAAAGGGGTGTCTGGGTCGTTCAGTCAGTCAAGCATCTGCCTTTGGCTTAGGTCATGATCCCAGGGTCCTGGGATCAAGTCCTATGTTGGGCTCCTTGCTCAGTGGGGAACTTGCTTCTCCCTCTCCTCCCCACTCATGCTTGCTTTCTCATTCTCTCTCTCTCTCTGTTGCCATCTCTCTCTCTCTCTCTCTCTCAAGTAAATAATTTTTTTTAATTTTAAAAAGTTGGATCCCCCTTACTCAAAGACAGGAAGCATTCTTCTCTAGAAACATAATTCATTGTTTGGTTCCCCCTGGAGACTTCTCCTAGAGAAGAGGGATCTCTTGCATATATTAGGATAAGCAATTCTTTTTTTTTAAAGATTTTATTTATTTATTTATTTGAGGGAGAGAGAAACATTAACAGAGGTGGGGAGAGGCAGAGGGAGAGGTAGAGGGAGGAGCAGACTCCCCACTGAGCAGGAAGCCCAATGCAGACCTGGATTCCAGGACCCTGAGATCATGACGGAAGCCAAAAGCAGATGCTTAATCTACTGAGCCACCTAGGTACCCCACGATAAGCAGTTCTAATGTAGTTACTAAAAATAAGAAAAGGTGAATTTTTCCCTTAAAACAAAGTGAACCCCTGCATCCTATTCAAAGTTCTGCTTCTTTCCATGATGGATAATCTGTCTCCATATCCATCTTAGAAATTGCAAATACCCACCATGGGCATATTGTTTGTACCCTCATCAGTCTCTCTGGAGGAGTTCTGGCTATGCTTAAAACAGCTCATCTAGATCGTGCTGCTCAGAACCACCTAATCTAATGAAGCTTTTCATTTAGTCTTTGATTCAGCGCATTGTTACCTTTATAGCACTTGAAATTATTGTATTTTGATCTTTTTACAATTAAATTTTGTTTAAGTTCCACAGGGCAGCAACTATGCTTCTCACAGTTTTTGTGTCATTCTCAGTGACAGTTTCTGGCACAAAGTAGGTGCTCAAAAAATACTCGTTAAATTTTTAGGTAAGTGAACTAATATAAGCTTGGTGATCAGGGTTCTGTCACTCATGGGCAGCTCTCTAGGACAACAACACATCTGTACATATGGCCCAGAAGCATCAATAGCCACCTGAATTGAGGATGCTGGGCTGAGCCAAGAGGTTGTCTAACCACCTGTGGGCAGGAAATTTTCCCCTATTCTACCTATGGTAGACTGAATCATTGGCATTAATTCTCATCCTTCCTATCCTCACACTTTTCATGGTCTTTAATTCTAGGCTCAGTCATGTCTTGCTTTGGCCAATGTGGGCAGAAGGGATGCTGGATCAATTCTGAGCCCAGGTCTTTTTTTTTTTCTTAAGATTTTATTTATTTATTTGACAGACAGAGACCACAAGTAGGCAGAGAGGCAGGCAGAGGGGGTGGGGGAAGCAGGTTCCCTATCGAGCAGAAAGCCCAATGTGGGGCTCAATCGCAGGACCCTGGGATCATGACCAGAGCCGAAGGCAGAGGCTTTAACCCACTAAGCCATCCAGGCGCCCCCTGAGCCCAGGTCTTAAGAGCTGAGCATGTTTCTGTCAAGATCTGAGCTGAGCTAGAAAGATCTGAGCTTCCAGGTAGTCTGTTAAGACAGTAAGCCTAATGAAATAACAGTAAAACATTTAATCACTTACTGTGATATTATGAGCAAGAGACCAAACAGTAGAAAGTGTTAGCTTCACCTGTGTTTCATTTTCAACTGTGGAAGAGCACCAGGTGAAGGTCAAATATATCATTAGGTGGGAGGAATTGTCTCACTTTTGAGGGAACCCCAAACAATAAGCTCCTTTTATTTATGGATGTGGAGGTAGGAAGAAGAAAGAGAAGGAAGGGTTAAGAGTGGAAAGTACTGAATATTGAGCTGGAGAGGATAAAATGTTTTTAAGAATCCTTGATAAGGGGTGCCTGGGTGGCTCAGTGGGTTAAAGCCTCTGCCTTCGGCTTGGGTCATGGTCTCAGAGTCTTGGGATCAAGCCCCACATCAGGCTCTCTGCTCAGCTGGGAGCCTGCTTCCTCCTCTCTCTCTCTCTCTCTCTCTGCCTGCCTCTCCCCCTACTTGAGATCTCCATCTGTCAAATAAATAAATAAAATCTTAAAAAAAAAAGAATCCCTGATAAAATGTTTTTAGTAAAGGTGGCAGATACACATTGGCTAAAAGTCCCTGATAAAGAGTCTTCTGAACTGAGGTGTCTTGGCTAGGAATGGAGATATACATAAGAGCATGGATGGTTGGGAGGCCTGATTTCTTGACTGCAAGTCCCTTTAGAGACTACAATTCATTATTTGTGCAACAAGGCTGGTATGAATATGGCAGCTTTCCCCAATGGGGCCTGCTGGGTAGAGCCTTTGTAATTGCCAGAATGACCAGACATGTAGATTTTTTACCAAGAACCGGAATTCTCAGTTTCCACTTGCCATCATGGGCCACAGTCATTACCATGAGAAGAGATTCCCCTAGTAGCTACTGCCTCTTTAGCCTGGGCCCCAGAATGAACACATATGGAGCAGAGCTACCAGTTGGCCTACAGATCTGCGGTTACAAGTGGAGCTGCCCTAGCCATGAGAATATGAAGAAGAACCATCAAGTGGAGCCCAGCCTTCAAAAGCAAAATCAACTTAACTGATCCAGAGATTCATGAGAATAAAGGCTGGTTATTTTAAGCTCTAAGTAAGCTCTAAGTATGTGTTTGTTACACATTATTGTGGCATAGCTAATAGATGTACTACCCTCTTTCCAGTCATCATGGGTGTGGGCACCTCCCAGAATCCTTACTCCAATCAAATATTATCAGGTATTCAAAGAAACAGGAAGATACCACTTACTGTGAGAATAAAAGTCAATTTATCAAGAGAAATCCAGAAATGACATAGATTAGTAGACAAAGACATTGAACTTATTAACATACGTCAAGCAGCTATATGGCAGCAGATTGAACATGTTGAAGTGGAAGATAAAACAAATAAATAAATTGAACTTCTAGAGATAAAAAGACCATAACTTCTGAGGCAAAATGTGCATTGTATAGAATTAATGACAGATTAGACATTGCAGAAGGAAATATTTTTTAACTTGAACACATAGCAATAAAAACCATTCAAGAAGATGAGAAAAAATAATAAAACATTAATGATGTGTGCAACAACTTGTAGAAGTCTAATGTATTTGAATTTGGAGTCCTTGAAAGAGAGGAATCGGGGGAAAGGAGAAAAAAAAAGTACCTGAAGAAATCATAGCAAAAAATTTTTGATGCAAACTGTAAATGAGTATATTTTAAAAGTTCAACAATTCTGAGCACAAATAATAAGGAGAAAACTACACTGAGACACATCACAATTAAATTGCTTAAAACAATTGATACAGAAAAAGAAATCTGAAAAGTACCCAGAGAAAAAAGACACATTAGGTCCAGAGGAACAAAACTAAAGATGACAGGGTGTTGATCATTAGAAACAAGGCAAGGGAGAAGAGAGTGGAATAACATATTCAAAGTATTAAAAGAAAATAACTGTCCTCATAGAATTCTTACCCAGTGAAAGTATATTTCAAACTGAATGCAAAATAAAGGCATTTTCAGATGTACAAAACCTGAAAGAATTCATCACTAGCAGACCTGTACTCTAAAAAATATTAAAGAAATTCCTTCAAGAAGAAGGGAAATGGGAGCACCTGGGTGGCTCAGTGGGTTAGGTCTCTCTCTGCCTTTGGCTCAGGTCGTGATCTCAGGGTCCTGGGATGGAGCCCCGCGTCAGTCTCTCTGCTCTCGGGGAGCCTGCTTCCCCCTCTATCTCTGCCTGACTCTCTGCCTACTTGTGATCTCTCTTTCTGTCAGATAAATAAATAAAATCTTAAAAAAAGAAGGAAAATGATATAAGATGTAAATCTGTATCTACACAAAGTAATGATCAGCTGAAATAATAACTACATGAATGAATATTAAAAATAAATTCTCCTTACTTAAAACCTTTTAAGACATTATTGATTGTCTAAAGCAGGAATTGGAAAACTTTTTCTGTACAGAGCCAGGTTCAAAGTATTTTACACTTTGTTGGTTATGTGGTCTCTGTCACAACTACTCAGTTTTGCTCAAGTTGTTGCATGAAAGCAGCCATAAACAATATCCAAATGAGTAAATGTAACTATTTTTCAATAAAGCTTTATTTACAAAAACAGATGGTGGTCCAGACTTGACTCATGAGCTGTAGTTTGCCCAAAACTGGTTTAAAGCAAAAATAATGATAATATATTGTAGGGTTTATAGCATATGTAAAAATAAAATAGATGCCAAAGAAAGCACAAAGACCAGAAGGAATAAAGAAACATATAACATATGTGGGTCGCCTGGGTGGCTCAGTTGTTAAGCATCTACCTTCAGCTCAGGTCATGCTCCCAGGGTCCTGGAATCGAGTCCCGTATCAGGCTCTCTGCTCAGCAGGAAGGCTGCTTCTCCCTCTCCCACTCCCTCTGCTTGTGTTCTCTCTCTCACTGGGCTGCTCTCTGTCAAATAAATAAATAAAATCTTAAAAAAAGAAACATGTAACAGATGTAACAGAAAGATTGTTACACTACATGTGAAGTATTATAAAATCACTTGAAGATAAACTAATATAACATAAGGATGTACATTATACAACCTAAAGCAGCTGCTAAAATAACGAAACAAAACATTATAGTCAGTAATTCAACAAAGTAGATAAAGTAGACTCATAAAAATACTCAACTTAAAAGAAGGCAAAAAGGAGAACTGAACAAAGAACAGATAGAATAAAATAAATAACAAGATGCTTGACTTAAGTACAATATATCAATAATCAAATGAAATATATTAATGATCCAAACACTCCAATTAAAAAATCCTAAGTGGTCAGATTAGATTTAAAAAATCAAGATCCATCTATGTTCTACCTACAAATAGCTTAATATTTTTTAAAAAATGTAAAAGGATATACCATGATAGCATTAATCAAAATGAAGCTGAAGTGAATATATTGATATCACACAAAGTAGATTTCAGAGAAAATAATATTACCAGGGATAAATACAGTAAGCTCATAATTATAAGTGGGTCTTTTCATCAAGAGAACACAACAGTTCTAAACATGTATTCACCTTAAAACAGAGCATCCATATTGAAAAGTTAAATTATATTTGCACATAATATGATCATCTATGAGTAAAATCCTATGAAGTAAAAAAGCTGCAAAAACAAATAAGTAACATTAGCAAGGTAGCAGGATTTAATATTAATATACAAAAATCAATTGCATTTCTATAAACTAGCAACAAAAATCAGAAAGTGAAATTTAAGGGACACCTGGGTAGCTCAGTTGGTTAAGCATCCAATCTTGATTTCAACTCAGGTTGTTATTTCAGGGTCATGGGATCAGGTGGCATGTCAGGCTCTCAGCACAGAGTCTGCTTGAGGTCTCTCACTCTTCCTCTCCCTCTGCCCCTCCCCCCACTTGTACACACACACACACACACACACACACCCAGTCTCTCTCAAGTAAGTAAATAAATAAAATCTTTAAAAGAAGAAATTGAAACTTAAAAAAAAATAATACCTTTCACAATAGGATACAGAAAATGCTTAGGGATGAAAGTGACAAAATAGGGACCCCTGAGTGGCTCAGTTAAGCTTGTGCCTTCAGCTCAGATCCTGACCTAGGGTTCTGAGATCAAGTCCTGCAACAGGCTCCCAGCTCAGTGGGGATCCTGCTTCTCCCTCTGCCTGCTGTTCCCCCTGCTTGAGTACCTTCTTTCTCTCTCTCTCTCTCTCTCTCTCTCTCTCTGCCAAATAAATAAATAAAATCTCTAAAAGTAAAAGTGACAAAATAGATGCAACATTTGTACACTGAAATATATGAAACATTACCAAGAGAAATTAGAGAAGGCTTAATAAATCAAAAGACATACTGTATTCATGGATCAGAAGACTCAATGTTATTAGAATGACCTCTAATTTATGTATAGATTCAATGCAATCACATTCAAAATCTCACAAAGCATTTTTGTAGAAACTGCCAAGCTGGTTCTAAAATTCACGTGGGATTAAGAAGACAGCAGCAGAGTAGGAGGACCCTACGCTCACCTCATCCCATGAATGCAACTAGATAACCATCAGATCATCCTAAATACCCCAGAAGTAGAAGTAAAGACTGACAGAACAAACTGCGTGACTAAAGGCAGAGAAGAAACCACATAAAAGAAGGTAGGAAGTGTGAAGATGGGTCTTAGGGGAGTAACAGATCATAGGTGCTGTGGAGGGGAAGGAGCTGCAGTCTCAGAGAAGGGTAAGAGAGAGAGGAGCACACAAGGGAATGCACAAGAAAAATGTTTCCCCAAAGACATACATTTGGAAAGCAAGAGAGGCTGAATTTCATGAGTTCTTTTTTTTTTTCTTATTTTTTTTTCATTCTGTCCAGTTAGCCAGCATATAATACATCATAAGTTTTTGTTGCAGTGTCAATGATTCATTAATTGCATACAACACCCAGTGCTCATTACAACACATGTCCTCCTTAATACCTATCGCCCAGTTACCCTATCCCCAGCCTCTCTTCTGTAACCCTCAGTTTGTTTTCCAGAGTCCAGAGTCTCTCATTGTCTGTCTCCCTCTCTGATTTCATTCAGTTTTACCTCCCATCCCTTGTGGTCCTCTGCTCTATTCCTTATGTTCCACATATGATTGAAACCATATGATAACTGCCTTTCTCTGCTTGATTTATTTCACTTAACATAATCCCCTCCAGTTCCATCCATTTTGATGCAAATGGTGGGTATTCATCTTTTCTGATGGCTCAGTAATATTCCATTGTATGTATTAACCACATCCTCTTTATCCATTCATCTGTTGAAGGCCATTTTATGAGTTCTTGCAACCACTGGGATATGAAGCCTAGAGTTTTAAAGGTTAGTGGGCCTGGCTGGGGTGGAGCCCAGAGGACACTGTTACTTCTGGAGAAAAGGCAGGAAAACAGCCCAGGGACAGACAGCATGGAAACATTGGTTGAAGAGTGCTTTTCACACACAGGGAGAAGATTATTTGCTCTTCTTCAGTGCATCTCTGACAGACAGCATTCATGGAGACCCCCCTACCAGAACAAAGGAGATCACTGGTGCCATTTCCCTCCCCCACTCCTCAACATAAACACAGAGCCACCCATGCAAAGCAGCACAGTGCCAAAACTGACTGCCTAACTTGCTTATACTGAGCCTCAACCCCGTCTGATGGGACTGCCCTTAGTCATGTTTTCCTTAGTCCTAGTTCTATGGGCCCCTTCCGCAGAAGACCAGAACAATTGCCCACACCATGTCATCCTACCAGAGAGTTCTGCACACCCTCACTTCTGGGGGAGGTGGTATCAGGTTTCCATTCATAAGCAGACCAGAGCATGTCTAGCTAGATCTCACCACATTCAGGCCAGGGACCAAATATTTCCCATAGCAGACAAGGAGAAACCTCTATGGACAACAGGCTTGAAGGATAGAGCAGCCAAAACACAACAGTAGAGCACAGGCAGCACACACTAGAGACACTCCCTGAAGCACCAGTTCCTGGGCACTACATGATGTCTTATTCATAAGGATATTATTTTCGAGAGCAGGAGACATAACTGACTTTTCTAACACAGAGAAGAAGGCAGAGGCATATACAAATTGTGAAGACAAAGGAATTCATTCCAAATGAAAGAACAAGATAAGGCCATGGCCAGAGATCTAAGCAAAAGAGATAAAAGTAAAATGCCTGATGGAGTATTGAAAGCAATAATCATAAGGATACACACTGGGCTTGAGAAAAGAACAGAAGACATCAGTGAGACCCTTACCACAGAGATAAGAGAGTTAAAAGTGAATCAATCAGAAATGAAGTATGCAATAAATGAGATTGGAAACAGGCTTGATGCAATGAACAGCAGGCTGAAAGAAGCAGGGAATGAATTAGTGATCTAGAAGACAAAGTAATAGAAAATAATGAAGCTGAAAAAAAAGGAAACAAAAATTATGCAACAGAAGAATATACTTAGGGAATTCAGTGACTCCATCAAATGTAATAACACTCATATTACAGGAATCCCAGAGGAAGAGAGAGAAAAAGGGGAAGAAGTTTTATTTGGAGAAATAATAGCCAAAAAACTTTCTTAATCTGGGAAAGAAAACAGACACCCAGATCCAGGAGGCCCAGAGAAATCCCATTAAAGTCAACAAAAGCAGGCCAACACCAAGACATATTGTAATTAAATTTGCACTATATGGTGATAAAGAAAAAGTCTTAAAAGCAGCAAGACAAAAGAAGTCCTTAACTTACAAGGGAAGAACCACGAGGCTAACTGGAGATTTCTCAACAGAAACTTGGCAAGACAGAAGAAAGTGGCATGATATATTCAAAGTGCTAAAAGGGAAAAATCTACAGCCAAGAATACTCTATATAGTAAGACTCTCATTCAGAATAGGAAAGATAAAGAGTTTCCCATACAAACAAAATCTAAAGGAGCTTGTGATCGTTAAACCAGCCCTGCAAGATATATTAAACAGGACTCTTTGAGTGCAAAGAAAAGACCAAAATTCATAAAGACAAAAAAAATTAAGAGGAAACCTCCAGAAGCAATAAATAAGTGATAAAATGGCAATAAATACATATCTAGCAATAATTACTTGGAATGTAATTGGAATAAATACTCCAATCCAAAGACAGGATGTGAGAGTAGGAAAAAAAAAAAAAGATCCACCCATATGTTTACTAGAAGAGACTCATTTTAGACCTAAAGACACCTGCAGATTGAAAGTGAGGTAATGGAGAAACATGTATCATGCAAATGAATGTCAGAAGAAAGCCAGAGTAGCAATATTTGTATAGAGAAACTAGACATTAAAACTAAAACTGGGGGCACCTGACTGTTTCAGTCAGTGGAACATGTGACTCTTAATTTCAGAGTTGTGAGTTTGAGCCCCACAGTAGGTATAGAGATCATTTAAAAAATAAAATCTTTACAAACAAACAAACAAAAAAACCCAAAAAATACTAAAACTATGACAAGAGACCAAAAAGGGCACTATATCTTCATAAAGGGGCCAATCCAACAAAATTGAACAATTGTAAATATTTATGCACCCAACATAGGGAGAACCCAAATATATGAAACAATTAATAATAAACATCAAGGAACTAATTGTTAATAATAAAATAATAGTAGGGAACTTTAACACCCCACTTACATCAATGGACACATCATCTAAACAGAAAATCAACAAGGAAACAATGGCTTTGAATGACACACGGGGCCAGATGGACTTAACAGATAGAGTCAGAACATTACATCCTAAAACAGCAGAATATACATTCTTTTCAAGTGCACATGGACATCCTCCAGAATAGTTCACATATTAGGTCATAAAACAGGCCTCAACAAACACAAAAAGATTAAAGTCATACTGTGCACATTTTCTGACCAGAAAACTTTATAAATCAACTACAAGAAAAAATCCGGAAAGATCACAAATATGTGGAGGTTAAACAACATGCTACTAAACAGTGAATGGGTCAACCAGAAATCAAAGAAGAAATTTAAAAAAATATACATGGAAACAAATGAAAATGAAGGCACAATGGTCCAAAACCTTTGGGATGCAGCGAAAGTGGTCCTAAGAGGGATGTGTATAGTAATACAGGCCTATTTCAAGAAGCAAGAAAAATCTCAAATAAACAAACTATCTTTTCACCTAAGGGAGCTACAAAAAGAACAATAAGTGAAGCCTAAAGCCAGACAAAGGAAGGAAATAATAAAGATTAGAGCAGACATAAATGAAGTAGAAACAAATAAACAAACAAACAACACCAGATCATTGAAACCAGGAGCTGGTTCTTTGAAAAACTTAATAAAATTGACAAACCTCTAAAAAAAATTGACAAAACTCTAGCCAGACTTATCAAAAAGAAAAGAGAAAGGACTCAGATAAATAAAATTACAAATGAAAGAGGAAAGGAGAAATCACAACAAATACCACAGAAATACAAATAATTGTAAGCAAATATTATTGGGGCATCTGGGTGGCTGAGTCTGTTAAGTGACTGTCTTCAGCTAAGGTCACAATTCCAGGGTCCTGGCATCGAGTCCCTCCTCAGGCTCCCTGCTCAGCAGGAAGTCTGCTTCTTCCTCTCCCTCTACCGTACCTCCCCTGCTCATGCTCTCTCTCAAATAAATAAAATCTTTTAAAAAAGAGAAAGAATATTATGAAAAGCCGTATGCCAAAACATTAACCTAGAAGAAATGGATAAATTCCTAGAAACATATAAATTACCAAAACTGAAACAGGAAGAAATAGAAAACTTTAACAGACTGATGACTAGCAAAAAAAACGTTGAATCAGTAATTTTAAAAACTCCAAAAAACAAAAGTCTAGGACCCAATGCTTTCCTAGGCAAATTCTACGAAAGATTTAAAGAAGACTTATTACCTATTCTGCTCAAATTATTCTAAAAAATGAAAGAGGAAGGAAAATTCTGAATTCATTCTACAAGGCCAGCATTACCCTGATACCAAAACCAGATAAACATTCCACTAAAAAAGAGAACTACAGGCCAGTATCCCTGATGAATATGAATGCAAAACTTCTCAATAAAATGCAAATGAATGTCACCCACATCCAATAATACATTAAAAAAATCATTCATCATGACAAGATATTTATTCCTGGGTTAAAAGTGTGGTTCAATATTCCCAAATCAATCCATGTGATATCCACATTAACAAAAGAAAGGATGGGGTGCCTGGGTGGCTCAGTTGGCTAAGCATCTGCCTTTGGCTTGGGTCATGATTCCAGGGTCCTGGGATCAATTCCCACATCGGGCTCCCTGCTCGGCGGAAAGCCTGCTTCTCCCTCTCCCACTCCGCCTGCTTGTATTACTTCTCTCACTGCCTCTCTCTCTAATAAATTAATAAAATCTTTTAAAAAAGAAAGGATAAGAACCATATGATCATTTCAGTAGATGCAGAAAAATCATTTGACAAAGTACACCATTCATGGTTTAAAAAAAACTCAACAAAGTCAGTTTAAAAGGAACATACTTCAACATAATAAAGGCCATGTATGAAAAACTAATAG
Source organism: Lontra canadensis (assembly GCF_010015895.1). Lineage (NCBI taxonomy): Eukaryota > Metazoa > Chordata > Mammalia > Carnivora > Mustelidae > Lontra > Lontra canadensis. The sequence continues at coordinate 14,933 of NW_022631298.1, forward strand.
CTAATATCATCCTCAGTAGTGAAACCAAGAGATTTTCCTCTATGGTCAAGAACAAGACAGGGATGTCCACTCTTACCACAACATTGTTATTTATCATAATACTGTAAGTCCTAGCCATAGCAATCAGACAACAAAAAGAGATAAAAGGCATCCATATCAGCAAGGAAGAAGTAAAACTTTCATGATTTGCAGATGACATGATACTATCTAGAGAGAAAACATGAAAGACTCCACCAAAGAACTGCAAGGACTGATACATGAATTCAGTAAAGTTGCAGGATACAAAACCAACATACAGAAATCCGTTTTATCTGTATACACCAATAATGAAGCAGCAGTAAGAGAAATGAAGGAATTAATCCCATTTACAATTACACCAAAAACAATAAGATACCTATGAATAAACCTAACCAGAGAGGTGAAAGACCTATACTCTGAAAACAATACACTGATGAAAGATTTAGGATGGCACAAAGAAATGGAAAGACATTCCATGCTCATGGAATGGAAGAACAAATACTGTTAAAATGTCTATACTAACCCAAAAAATCTACACATTAATATGATCCCTATCAAACTGCCAACAGCATTTTCCACAGAACTAGAATAAATAATCCTAAAGTGTCCATGGACTCACAAAAGATCCTGAACAACCAAAGCACCCTTGAAAAAGTAAAGGAGACTTCAGGTTATATTACAAAGCTGTAGGTAATCAAAACATTATGGTACTGGCACAGAAATAGACACATATATCAATAGAACAGAGTGGAAAGCCCAGAAATGAACCCACAACTCCAGGGTCAATTACTCTTCAACAAAGCAGGAAGGAATATCCAATGGGAATAAGACAGTCTCTTCAACAAATGGTGTTAGGAAAACTGGACAGCCACATGCAGAAGAATGAAGTTGGACCACTTTCTTATGCCATACACAAAAACAAATTCAAAATAGATGAAAGACCTACATGTGATACTTAAAACCATAAAAATACTAGAGGAAAACACAACAATAATCTCTTTGACCTTGGCCACAGCAACTTCTTTCTAGATATGTCTCCTGAGGCAAGGGAAACAAAAGCAAAAGTAAACTATTGAAACTTCATCAAAATAAAAACGTGTGCACAGCAAAGGAAACAATCAACAAAACTAAAAGGCAACCTACAGAATGGGAAAAGATATTTTAAAATGGCATATCTGATAAAGGATTTGTATCCAAAATATATAAAGAACTTACAAAACTGAATGCCCCCCAAAATGAATAATCCAATTAAAAATGGGCAGGAGACATGAATAGACATTTTTCCAAAGAAGATATCCAGATTCCCAACAGACACCTGAAAAGATCATTGATCATCAGGGAAATAGAAATCAAAACTACAATGAGGTATCACCTCATATCTGTCATAATAGCTAAAATCAACAACACAAGAAAAAAACAGATGTTGGTAAGGATGCAGAGAAAGGGAAACCCTCTTGCACTGTTGGTGGGTGTTGGTTGCACTGCAAACTGGTGCAGACACTCTGCAAAACAGTATGGATATTCCTCAGAATGTTAGATAAAGAATTACCCCTATGATCCAGCAATTGCACTACTAGGTATTTACTCAAAGGATACAAAAATACTGATTTGAAGGGATATATTCACCCTGATGTTTATAGCACCATTATCTACAATAGCTAAATTATGGAAACAGCCCAAGGTCCATCAACTGCTGAATGGATAAAGAAGGGTGGTGTACGTATATATACAATGGAATATCATTCAGCCATAAAAGAGAATGACATCTTGCCATTTGCAACATGGATGAAACTAGAGAGTATTACACTAAGTGAAGTAAGTCAGTCAGAGAAAGACAAATACCATATTATTTTACTCATATATGGAATTTAAGAAACAAAACAAATGAGCAAATGGAAAAGAGAAAGAGAGAGAGAGAGCAGCAAACCAAGAAAGAGACTTTTAACTACAGAAAACAAACTGATGGTTAAAGAGGGGAGATGGGTGGGGCAATGGGTGAAACAGGTGATGGGGAATAAGGAGAGCACTTGCTGTGATGAGCACCGGGTGTGGTATGGAAGTATTGAATCTACTATATTGTATGCCTCAAACTAACATTATACTGTATGCTAACTAACTGGAATTTAAATAAAAGCTTAAAAAAGATAAAATTCGGTGCTCCTGGGTGGCTCAGTGGGTTAAGCCTCTGCATTTGGCTCAGGTCATGATCTCACTGTCCTGGAATCGAGCCCCGCATCAGGGTCTCCACTTTGTGGAGAGCCTGCTTCTCACTCCCCTTCTGCCTGCCTCTCTGCCTACTTGTGATGTCTCTCTCTCAGTCAAATAAATAAAAAAATAAATAAATAAAATTCATATAGCTATATAAAGGACCTACAATAGCTGAAACAATTTTGAAAAAGAAAACCAAAGTTTAAGAAAATGTACACAAATTCAAAATGTATTATAAAACTATAGTAACCAATACAATGTGGTATTAGTATAAAAATACACAAATAGATCGAAAGAACAAAATGCCAATCTAGAAAAAGGCCACACATTTATGGACAACTGACTTTTACAAAGATGTAAAAGGCCATGCAATGGAGAAATTATAGCCATCTCAACACATTGTGCATATCCATATTTTGAAAAAGGAAACTTTTATCCATAGCTTTCAGTATGTACAAAAATTACTTTAAAGTGGATCATAGACCTAAACATAAAACATAAAACAATAGAATGCCTAAAAAAAGGAGATTGTCATAACCTTGAGTTAGACAAAGATGTCTTAGATACAACAGCAAAAGCACTATTCATTACACATTTTTTTATAAATCTGGACTTCATGAAAGTAAAAACTTCTGCTACGCTTCTTTTTTTAAAGATTTTATTTACTTATTTGAGAGAGAGAGAGAGTGAGAAAGAGAAGGAGCAGGGGGAGGGGCAGAGGGAGAGGGAGAAGCAGACTCCCCACTGAGCAGAGAGCCTGGGGCGGGGGGTGGGGACCTCAATCCCAGGACTCCGGAATCCTGACCTGAGCCAAAGGCAGATGTTTAACTGATTGAGCCACCCAGGTGCCCCAAAACTTCTGCTATACTTCTAAAGACAACACTAAGAAAATGAAAAGACAAACCAAAGACTGGGAAAAAATTACAAATCTAAAAAAGTACTTATATATAGAATATATAAAGAATTCTCAAATATCTTCAGTCATTAGGAAAGTGAAATTTTAAACCCAATGAGATACTACTAAAATTAACAGTAACTAAAAAACCTGACCATACCAAGCATTGTCAAGGTTGTCAAGTTAATTTGGACTCTCATACACTGTTGGTGGGAGTATAAAATAGTACATCCATTTAAAAAAAAAAGTTGACAGTTTCTTTTCTCATTTTTTGAAAGAGCAGCTGCTTTTGATGTACCTATTAATAAGAGATTTATTGAAATATAATTCATGTACCATACAATTCACCCATTTAAAGTTACAATTTTGGTGCCTGGGTACTTCAGTCAGTTAAGCGGCTGCCTTCAGCTCAGGTCATGATCTCAGGGTCCTGGGATCAAATCCCGCATCAGGCTCCTTGTTCAGCAGGGAGCCTGCTTCTCCCTCTGTGCTCCCTCTCTCTCTCAAATAAATAAATAAAATTTGTTAAAAATTTAAAAAATAAAGTTAAAATTCACTGGTTTTTAGAACATTCACAGATATGTGCAAACATCACCACAATTTTAGAACATTTTTGTCACCTCAAAAAGAAACTCTTTACCTATTACCCTCTCCCCCGATAGTCACTCCCAACCTTAGGCAACTACTAATATACCTTCCATATTTATAGATTTGCCTTTCTGATATTTCATTTAAATAGACACATACATGTTTTTTGGGACTGCCTGCTTTCACTAAGCATAAAGTTTCCAAGGTTTATCCATCTTGTGTATCATGTATCAGTACTTCATTTCTTTTTTGTAACCAAATAATATTTCACACCATTACCATAATATATTATACCATGTTGTGTTCGTCCATTTATCTGTTGATGGACTTTTAGATTATTTCCTCCTACTAGTCATTATAAATAATGTTTGTGAACAGGTTTTCATGTGGATGTATGTTTTTACTGCTCTTGGGTATGTACTTAGGAATGGAATTTCTGGGTATGGTAAATGCATATTTAACTGTTTGAGGAACTGTCAGACTGTTTTTCAGAGTTGCTGCATCATTTTACATTCTGAACCACTAGTGTATGAAGGGCCCAACTGATCTACTTTCTAGTCAACACTAGCTATTTTTTTTTTCCTTTTTGATAATAGCCATTCCAGTAGATGTAAAGTGGTATCTCATTGTTTTGTTTTGTTTTGTTTTTTTCATAGATGACTTTTATCAGAGTAAATTCTGTTCTATTTCTAATGGGTGTTAAATTTTATCAAATGCTTTTTGTGCTTCTGTTGAGATGATTTGTTCTTTGTTTTTCTATTGATATGACATATGATATTGATTCATTTTTTTGGATTTTAAATCAACTCTGCCCTTCGGTATCCCATTTGGTTATGTTGTATAGTCCTTCTTATATGTAGCTGAGTTTGGTTTGCTGCTATTTTGTTGTATGTTTTTGCATCTATATTCACAAGATATATTGGTCTGCAGGTTTTTTTGTGATATATTCTTCCAGTTTTGGTACCAAGGTAACACTGGCCTCATAGAATGAGTTGAGAAGTGTTCTTTCTCCTCCTCCTCCCCCATTCTCCTCCTCCCCTTCCTCCTCCTCCTTTTCTTCCTCCTCCTCCTCCTTCTTCTTCTCCCTCTTCTGTTTTTTATTTTTCAGAAGGTTTGTAAAGAATTGTTATTAATTTTCTTTAACTGTTTCATAGAATTCACTAGTGAAGCTGTCTGGGCTTGGCCTTTTCTTTGTAGGTAGTTTTTTGATAACTAATCTGATCTTTTAATTGTTAAAGCTTTACTCAGATAGTTTTTTCTTTAGCCACATTTGGTAGTTTATTATTTTGGGGGCAATTTATCCATTTCATTTAAGTTGTGTTGTCTAATTTATTTTCACACAATTGTTCTTTGTATTTATAATCTTTTTTGTGCCTATAAATCAGTAGTAGTGTCCTTTTTTTCATTTCAGACTCTAGTAACTTGAGTCTTCTTTTTTCGTGGTCAATCTTCTAAAAATCTGTTAATTTTATTAACTTTATTAAAGCTCATTCTTTTCAAACATCCAGGCTTTGGTTTCATTGATTTTCGTTACTTTTTATATTTTCTATTTCATTAATTTCTTTTTTTTCTTCAAATTTTTATTTAAATTCTAGTTAGTTAACATATAGTGCAATATTGGTTTCAGGAGTAGAATTCAGTGATTTATCACTTACATACAACACCTAGTGCTCATCATAACAAATGCCCTCCTTAATACATATCACCCATCTAGCCCATCCCCCGCTCACCTCCATAAACCCTCTGTTTTCTACCTTTAAGAGTCTTTTATGATTTGTTTCCCTTTCTCTCTCTCTTTTTTTCTTTTCCCTCTCCTGTATGTTTGTCTGTATTATTTCTTAAATTCTACCTAAGAGTCTATTTCACTAATTTCTGCTCTAATGATTATCTCCTTCCTTCTGCTCACTTTAGTTTGTTCTTTTTTTTCCCAGTGTCTTAACATGGAAGGTTACTAATTTTCATTCATATTAAAATATTTTTTAACTTTCTTTGTGATTTCTTCCATGACCTATTGGTTATTTGTGTGTGTTTTTTAATTTGCATATTTTTTGCAAGTTTCCCTTTCTCTTATTGGTTTTTTAATTTTATTTCATTGGGGTTTAAGAACATACTTTGTATTGCTTCTATCCTTTTAAATGGAATTAGGGTTTTCTTACAGCTATTCTGGAAAATATTCCATAAGCACATGAGACGAATATGTATTCTGCTGTTTTGAGATGGAGTTTTCTACAAATATCTATTAGTATAGTTGGTTTAGAGTGTTCTTTTAAAAATTTTTAAATTCCAGTATAGTTAACATACAGTATTATATTAGGTTCAGTGTAGAATATAGTGATTCAACTATTCCATACAACACCCAGTGCTCATCATGCCAAGTGGCCTCCTTAATCCTCATCACCTATCTCACCCATCCCCTCTGATAACCATCAGTTTGTTCTCTATAGTTAAGAGGCTGTGTCTTGGTTTGCCTCTCTTTTTTTTTTCCTTTGCTCATTTGTTTCATTTCTTAAATTCCACATATGAGTGAAATCATATGGCATTTGTCTTTCTTTGGATAACTTATTTCTCTTAGCATTACACTCTCTAGCTTTATCCATGTCACTGCAAATGGCAAGATTTCATTCTTTTAATAATACATTATATGTTAATAAAATGATTAAAAAAAGATTTCATTCTTTTTTGTGGCTGAATAATATTCCATTGTGTGTGTGTGTGTGTGTGTGTGTGTGTATGTCAATTTTGTTCAAATGTCTATACTACCCAAAGCAATCTACAGATTTAATGCAATCCCTATCAAAATACCAACAGTTTAGTTTTTCACGGAACTAGAACAAAAAGTCTTAAACTTCTGTATGGTATGGAAAAGACCCTGAATTACAAAAAACAATTTTGAAAAGGAAAAGCAAAGCTGGAGGTATAAAAATTCCAGAATTCAAGTTATATTACAAAGCTGTAGCAATTATAGGGTTGTTCAATCATCTATTTCTTTGTTTATTTTCTGCCTAGTTGTTCCATCCATTGTTGAAAGTAGTTTATTGAAGCCTTTCTTTAATTCTGTCAATTTTTGTTTCGGATATTTTGGGGTTCTGCTTTTAGGTGCACATATATTTATACTTGTTATATCTTTCAGCTGAATTGATCTTTTTATCATTATAAAATGTGCTTTTTACCTGTAGGAATTTTGTTGTTGTTTTAAAGTCTATTTTTTTTTGATATTAATATTGTCACTCAATTTCTTGTGGATGTTTGCATGATATATTTTTCTATCCTTTACCGCAGCAGCAATGTAGCTTGAGGCAAGATGAGAAATGTTGACATCCTGTCCCTCTTGGGAAGATAGCCCTCAACTAAGGGTTAGAGAGAGAGATCCATGTATGTGCAAGTCTGAACCATAGTTTCCACCTCACTGATCTGGAAGGGAGGGAGGAAAGGCATAGGTTTTGGTTCAAATACACAGAGTCTCACAGTTCTTACTAAGTTTTTGTAGATTTTCTTTTTTTTTTTTAAGATTTTACTTATTTATTTGACAGAGAGAGAAAGATCACATGTAGGCAGAGAGGCAGGCAGAGAGAGGTGGGGGAAGCAGGATCCCTGCAGAGCAGAGAGCCCAGTGTGGGGCTCGATCCCAGGACCCTGAGACCATGACCCAGGCCAAAGGCAGAGGCTTAACCCACTGAGCCACCCAGGCACCCCTGTAGATTTTCTTGAATATTTCTCCACTTGTTATATGTCCAGAGAACAGTTTTCAGACTTTAAATGGTTGTTTTCAAAACAATTTTCACCAGTTTAACGGGGAAGTGTATCCATGAAGACCCTGATGTTGTCATGGCAGAAATTAAATTCTTGAGGTGTTTTTTAAGTAAATATATACCCATCATATGATCTGCCATCCCATGCTTTGTTATTTACCTAAGACAAAGGAATGCATATGTTTATACCAAGACTTGCAGATGAATTCTACCAATAACTTTATTTGTAGTAGCCCCTAATTGGAAAGATCTCAAGTGTTCAACAAATGAATAGATATATGAATTGTGATATATCAGTACATTGGAATACTACTCAGCAATAAAATAGACTGAACTATTAGTACAGACAACAGCATGAATGAATCTCAAAATAATTACACTGAGTAAAAGAAGTGAGACAAAAAAGAAAACATACTCTATGACTAGATTTATGTAGACTACTAGAAAATGTAAAGTAATCAATAGTGAAAGAAAATACCCTGGATGGGATGTACTGGGAGGGATTTGAGGGAGGAATTATAAAGGGCCATGAGGAAACCTTTCAGAGTGATGGACATGCTAGTTATCTTCATTGTGGTGATTGTTTCATAGGCTTATATATGTATCAAAACATGAAATTGATGGTATACTTTAAATATGTGAAGTTCACTGTAAGTCGGTAATGCTTCAGTTAAGCTGTTAAAAAAATTCTATTCTTCTTTTTCTTGCTGAACATATCTGGTCTTGGGAGGAAACAGCAAATATCCTCTTGCTTAAGGTGACTTTTTTCCTTTTTCTATGTGTTTCCAGCTTCTGATGAACCACCCAATCCACTGTACTCTTCTCTCCTCTTCTCATTTTGGTACTTGATTTCCTCTCTCATCTATAATTCAGCTGTGTCATTGGGTCCATTCGATTCATTTCTTTGCTCATTTCTTTATGCCTTCAACAAACATTTTGTTGGGCACCTGCTTAATGCCACATGTTATGCTACATTCTAGAAATAAAAAAGAAACATGGTCCCTGTTGACAAGGAACTCATTGTTTAGTAGGGTGGAAACACACATACACAAAAAATACTAGAAATCCTAAGTAATATGGAAGTTTACACAATGTACAATATGGCACAAAGAAGGAAATGGTAGGGGTTATTTTTGGTTTTCTGTCCCCTGAGTTCTCATTCACTCTAATCTGGTAATAGTCTGGCTTCTTTCTGAGGAATTGCCTTTCTCCATTGTGTACTATGTCAGTATGACTATGAGTCTCAGTGACTGCCTTCCTTGACCAAGAGATCTGTATATAACCCAAGCAGTAACACAAGTTTTCTCCATGGATTCTGCATCTTGAGAAATTCGAGGATGGAAAAACAGATATAGCTCATTTATTCCAAAACTACCTCCTGGGCCAGATGACTATATTCTAATTCCTGCTCCCTAGCTTTCTGATCTGTCCTGATGTCGTCTATTTCTGAATCTGGTACTCCAAACTTCCTATTATTTCTGTGATGCACTTCGAATAAATTTCCTTTTTTTCCTAAATAAACCCAAGTCAGTTGCAGAGTTGCAGTTGTTTACAAGGAGCCCTAAATGATATAACTTCATGGAAGGAAAGGTGCTGAAGTTTTCTATTAACATAGGTATGGTACAGAAGGGCCATAGACAAAATTAAAGTTGGAGAGATGCACAGGGGCCAGACCCTTGGAGTGTCTTAGGATAAGGGCAAGAGGATTTCAAACTGGAAAGTAATCAATCAAAATAAGATCATATATTAGTATTTCTCAAACTATAGTCCTTTAGGCTAGAAATATAAGCATACATAAACACTTATTAGAAATGGACATTCTAGGGCTCCACTGAATCAGACCTACCAAATCAGAAACTCTGGGCATAGAGCTCAGCAATCCATGTTTTAATAAATACTCTACATAGATAGAATGCACTCAAAGATTTGAGAATAACTTTCCTACACAATTCTTGCTGCTGTGTGATGGGGAGTGGGGTTTAAAGGGTAGAAGTTTGAAGGAAATAAATCCAGTTGGGGCACCATTACATTAGTATATGGTATAAACTAAGGTACTGCTAGTAGATGGAGTACAGGAAAAAATTTCAAGAAATTCAATGAATATAGAACAAACTGGACTGCCTCATTAATAGTATGTTTGCAATGTAGGAATGAAATATTCAGAATTATTTCCAGATTTCTTACTTGATGAGTGGGTGAATTAAGCTTAGGGGGAGAAGTATAGGAGGAAAGGCAGATTTTTTAAAAAATTACTGAGGTGAAATGCACATAACACAAAATTAACCATTTTTAGGTGAGCAATTCAGTAACATTTAATACATTTACAACACTGCAACCACCACCTCTATCTAAATCCAAAACATTTCCTTCTCTCCAAACTAAAATCTTATGCCCATTAAGCAGTTTATTACCATTCCCTTGTCCCCCAGACCCTGTAAACCACCACTCTGTGTTTTGTCTCTATGGATTTATCTGTTTGGGATATTTCATATAAATGGAATCATACAGTATGTGAACTTTTATGTCAGGCTTTTTTTTCACCTAACATAGTATTTTTGAGATTCATCCACATTGTAGCATGTATCAGTATTTCATTTCTTTCAATGACTAATATTTCATGGCATGTATACACCACAATTTAGTTATCCATTCATTCTTTAATGAATTTTTGTTTTCCTCTTTTGGCTATTGTGAATAGTGATACTATAAACATGTGTGTACCTGTATTTTCAGACATTTGTTTTCAATTCTTTTGGGCGTACACCTAGGAGAAGAATCACTGAATCATTTGGTAACTGTTTAATATTTGAAAGAACTACCAAAATGTTTTCCACAGTGACTGCATAATTTTACATTTCTACCAGCAATATGTGAGAGTTCCAATTTCTCTATATCATCACCAACACTTGTTGTTTTCCTTTTTTTAATTATAGCCATCCTAATGGTGTGAGTTTATATCTCATTGTGATTTTGATTTGCATTTCTCTAATGACTAGGGTGTTGAACATTTTTTTCATGTGCTAATAAGCAAGTTGTATATCTTCTTTGGAGAAATGTCTATTAAAGTCCCTTGCCCATTTTTCAATTGGGATATCTGTCCTATAGTCTTGAGTTTCAGTTCTTTACATGTTCTAAATACCAGACCCTAATCATATATATGATTTGTAAATACGTTCTCCAATTTTGGGGTTTTCTTTTCACTCTCTTGATAGTATGCTTTGATGCACAAAAGTTTTTAATTTTGAAGAAGTCCAATTTATCTTTTTTTTCTGTTGTTGCTCATGCTTTTAATGTCATATCTAAGAATCCATTGTGTAAATCCTAAGTCATAAAGATTTACACCTATATTTTATTATAGAAGCTTTATGGTTTTAACTTGTAGTTTTAGGTCTTTGATTCATTTTGAGTTAACTTTCATAGATGGTGAGAGGTATCGGTCCAACTTCATTCTTTTACATGTTATCCAGTTATCCCAGAGCCATTTGTTGAAAAGACTTACTTTTCCATTGAATGGTCTTAGAAATCTTGTTGAAAATCAACTCATCATATATGTATGGGTTTATCTCTGGACTCTCAATTCTATTCTATAGGTTTATATGTATCACACTGTTTTGATTATTATAGCTTTGCAGAAATGTTTGATATTGGGAAATGTGAGTCTTCCAACTTTGTTCATTTTCTAGATTGTTTTGGCTATTTGGGGTCCCTTGAAATATCATATATATTTGAACATTGGCCTTTCCATTTCTACAAAAAAAGACACTGGAATTTTGTTAGGGATTGTATTGAATCTGTAGAAAAGAATATTTTAAGATAAAACATGAGTTTTATTTTGAGCATGATGAGTTTAGAGTGATCATTTATAAGGAATTAGATATATGTTCTAGAGATTAGGAAAGAGGCCTCAATGGAGATGCATATTTGGGTCATGAGTATGCATGGAGATAGTAGCTGAAGCCCTAGTTGTGGTGAGATCTTTTGGGAAGAGCATGTAGAGAGAAGAAAGGAAAATCCTTGGTTTCACCAATATTAGGAAGTGTAAGGGAAGGAGAGTCTGTGAAAATAATTTAATAAAGGAAGGATAATGGAAACTAAGTGAACAAGAGAAGAGTGATACAGTAGAAGCCCTGGGAAGAGAGAATTATAATACAAGTGGTGTTTCATGTTGCAGAGTTCATGACATAATTTTGGAAAAAGTCAATGTATTTGACAGTTATAAAGCTACTGGTGACCTTGGGGAAAATCAGTCTGAATGAAATGTGAAGGCTGAATCCTGCCTAAGGCAGGTTGAAGCATATACAGGAAGTGAGAAAGAGGGGGCAGCAGAAGTATAGAATATTATTTTGGAGCATCTTGGCTGTGAAAAGGAGGGAAAAGGTAAGGTTAGTGCAAGAAGAGGAGATAGTGACATTAGAAGATTTAGAAGCCACAGAGAAGTACCACAGAAAGGAGGCAAGTTGAAAATAGAGAGGAAAGAAGTAATGAACAGAATAATACTTTGAATCTGTTGTAGATGTGGGGGATCTGGAGGGAATTGCCTTTATCAGGATAAGGGATGGCCTCCACAGCCTCCTTTCCCTTTCTTTAGCATGAAAGACCAAACCTGAAAGTAGGTGCAGTTATAAATGATTCATAAGTATGGGGGGAAATTACAGAAGTTTGATACCTGATGGTCTTGATAGTCTGGGTGAAATTAGAGATAAGATCACCTGCACTGAAGTGATAGAGTACTTGAGGTTAGTGGAGCAACCAGTCAGCAAAATAGGAGGAGAAAGTAGTCATAAATAAGGTAACAAACTAATAGGGGGTGCTGAAGCTCTAGGAGAGACTAGAAATCATAAATCTGTGGTGGTCTTAATCTATTCAAAAATGTGATTTTTCTGCAGTAGCATCCATCAGCCCAGATGTGGGAGCAGCAAAGGAGGATGGCAAGCTTGATCTGAATTTGAAAACTATAGGAGAGATATGGTGAAAAGATGATGGGCTTGGTTCTGAGTTCAATGATACAGTGGTTGAGTGTAGTGGGGTCAGTTTGGGAATAATGAGAAACAAGGCTGATGGACTAGAAATAAAATGGCTTTGATGTCTCTGTGTGTGAGGCTAAAGAGCTGAAGGGAGAGAAAAGACTGGAAGGATAAAAGGACAAGATCCATAATGGTACAGTAGAATATGAGTTTGGAAGCAGAGCTGTTCTAAGTGATATCAAGTCTAGGGTATGACAATCAAAGTGGGTCACTGGGTTAGTGACAGATGAAGACTGTTGGAGTTGAAGATGTTTTTTAAAAAGCAGCCATGAGGCCAGGATGCTGGATGGCTTCTTATGGATAGAGAAGCTGCTGAGCATGAAGACAAGACATGGGGAGGAGAAGAAAACAAGGAGCAGGTATCTAGGCTTTTAATGAATACAGAGGAACAAGTAAGAGGTTCAAAGATAAAATGAAGAGGAGATGGATAAATAGAAGTTTATACAGTTGGCATAAATCTTAATGAAGGAGGCTTTCTTGCCCCAAGAAGGAAGAGTAATAATCTTCAGTTGTATTGGGATGCTAGGAGACATGATCAATTGACAGCATACAATAAGTGGGGGTAGAAGAATCAGCCTTTTCCATAGAAGAAGCTTATGAGTTTCAGGAGAGATGTTGTGCTCTGGAGAGAGCCAGGAGATAGTGCTCTGTGAAGTGGTTGAGAATATAAGGGGTATTATTTACAGTAGAATGAGGGTCTTTGAGGAAAGGATTAGGGGAAAGTCAGCAGTGTGAGAAATATCCAGGTGGAATGAGAATAATGAATGATAATAATAATGTGTGTCAGATACCATAACAAGGGTTTTATATATTTATTTTATGTAATTATTACACTAACTGCAATGTAGGTGTTATCTCTCTTTTTCATATGAATAAACTGACATTGAGGGTAGGTAGAAACATGTTTAAAGTCATGTGTCTAATAAGTGACTGAGTTGATTTTCCAAGATCTGGCTTCCCAGCTTTGTCTCTTAACCACTAAAAAGGATTGGAATGACAGAATATAAGGAGAGAGGGTGCTAGAAGAGCCCATTTGGAGACCCTCCAATGACTGGATAGGAGACTTCATGGGTCCATCTAACTGCAAATGTAGATGTATATTCATAGGGTTCTCTAGCTGGGAGGGGCCCCCAGTTCGGGTCAGCAGTCTGCTCTCAAATTTCCAGATGGTCAGTGAGTGGATGAATATGCAGCCTCTTGGGGAAGGCTCTGAAAATGTAACAATTACAGAATTGCAGAAACAAAAAATTATTCTTTCTTTGGGTTTTTTTCTCTCCTTCCCTCTCACCACCAGCCTTGCCCTTTCTGCTTTTTAGGTTTTGTCAGCTATAGTGAAAACATTGCTGGTACTCACTCATATCCCTTCAGATTTCTCTTACTGTTTCTACACACTCCTTTCTAGATTTTGGTGTGTGTCTGCTTCAAAAGGCTACCTCTGAGACTCTTCTGATGACTGCTCTCCTTGCCTGGGAGAGCTTTAAGACAGTGACTGATGGATGTGGCAATCTGAAAGCTCAGCTTCCTTGCCTCAAGTCAGGACACGCTGGAGATATAACTCACTGCAGTTTCCTTGAGGGATCAGATTGGACCTACCCTCCTTAGAAACTGGACTGAAATTGCACCCTGCCTTGGCTTCTTCCCCTTCTCTGTCCTGCTCCCCCCACTTCCTTCCTCTTTGGGAGCACTTATTACATAAATCACATGTACATGAATCCTCAACTTAGGGTCTGCTTCTGAAGAACCCAGGAAATCAGATAACTATTAAAGGAATGTTCATTTAGATAGAGATTTTGAGGATCAAATTGAAAATGTATTTTTTAAACAAAAACACAGGAATGATATAAGTACTAAAATAAAGTATGGGTGAATTCCTTCATAATACAGAAGTGGAGAAACTTCTTGACATATGACTTAAAATCAAGAAACAATGAAAAGAAAAGATTGATAAATTCTACCACATAAAAATGAAAATAAAATATTCTTAAAAAACATAAGAAAATGACAATAAGTAAAGAAAATGACAAAATGAAATAAAAAATATTTGCATCTTTTATCATGGGTGAAGGGCTAATCTCATTGTTATGTAAAGAGCTGTCAAAAAATTAGAGGACAGCAGGGATGCACATTCTCTCCACTTCCATTCAACAAGTACTGGAAGGCCCAATTAGAGCCATTAGGCAAGAAAAGGAAATAAGAGACATCCAAATCAGAAAGGAAGAAATAAAATTGCTCCTGCTGGCAAGTGGCATGATCTTATATATAGAACACCCTAAAGACTCTGTTAAAAAAAAACTGTTATATTTTGCAAATGAATTCTAGTAAAGTTTCAGGATACAAAATCAACATTCAAAGATTAGTTGCATTTCTACACACCAACAGTGAATTATCTGGAAAAGAAATTAGGAAATGACCCATTTACGATAGCACTAAAAAGCATAAAGTACCTGGAAATAAACTTTAAGAATGTCAAACACTTATATACTAAAAACTACAAAACATTGATGAAAGCCATTAATCAATACAAAAACAAACGAGATGATATTCCATGTTCATGGAATGAAAGAATTAATATTGTTAAAATTTCCATATCACTCGAAATAATCTATAGATTTAATGCAACCCCTATCAGAATTCTAATGGTATTGATTTTACTGAAATAGAAAATACTTCTAGATTTATATGGAACCACAAAGACCATAAGTAGCCAAGTCAATCTTGAGAAGGAAGAACAAAGACGGAGGCATCAAGCTTCCTGATTTTACAATAAATTACCAAACTATAATAATAAAGACAGTTTGTATGAGACTGGCGTAAAGACAGACATATCAACCAATAAAACCAAATAAGGAGCCCAGAAATAAATTTCCACATATACAGTCAACTCATCTTTGACAAGAGAGCCAAGAATACACAATGAAGAAAATATAGTCTCTTCAACAAATGGTGCTGGGAAAGCAAGATATTCACATGCAAAATAATGAAATTAAACCTTTATCTTATACCATACACAAAATCAGCTCAAATAGACTACAGGCCTGAATGTAAGACCCCAAGACTGTATAACTTCTAGAAGAAAAAACAGGTGAAAAGTTTCATGACATTGGCCTTGACAATGATTTCATGTATACAACACAAAAAGCACAGGCAAAAAAAAAAAAAAAAAAAAAAAAAAAAAAAAGAATCAAACCAAATAAATAAAAAACTCTATCTTCTTCACAAGAAAGGAAACAATCAACAGAATGAAAAGTCAACCTGCAAAATGGAAGAAAATATTTACAAACCATGTATCTGATAAGGAGTTAATAACCTATTGTTTAAAAAAAAAAGGCAACAAGTGTTGTCAAGTATGCAGAGAAATTGAAATCCTTGCACACTGTTGGTAGAGATGCAAAATAGCAGAGCCTTTTTGGAAAATAGTAAGAAGTTTCCTTTAAAAATTAAAAATAGAGCTACCATATGATCCAGCAATCCCATTTCTCAGTATTTATCCAAAAAAAAATGACATCAGAATTTCAAAGAGATATTAGCATTCCTGTATTCATTAAAACATTGTTTACAATAACCAAGATGAGGAAACAACCTAAAAGTCAATCAACAGATAAGTGGATAAAAAAATATGGTATGCACAGATAATGGACTATTATTCGACCTTTAAAAATAAGGAAATTCCACAATATGTGACAACATGGGTGAAACTTGAGAACATCATGTTAAGTGAAATAATCAGTTACAGAAAATCTGCCTGATTCCACTTATTTGAGGTACCTAAAATAGTCAAATTCATAAAATCAAAGAATAAAAATGGTTGTTGCCAGGGCTGGGGAAATGGGGAAATAAGGAGTTAGTAAGCAACAGGTATAAAATTTCAGTTAAGCAAGATGCATAAGTTCTAAAGATCTCTTGTACAACATCATACCTACAGTCAACAATATTTTGTACACTTAAAATTTTGTTAGGAGGTGAGATCTCGTGTTAAGTATTCTTACTACAATAAAATAAAAATAGGAAAATAAATGAATATATAAACTTTTTGAAAATTGAGAGGAAAATACCAAAAGCCCAACAGGAAAATGAGAAAAAGATGTGACAGAGTAATTGCAGGGAGAAAAGTAAAATGGCCCTTAAACCTATGAAAATATGCTTAAAATCACTCAGAAATATCAATTGCTACTACTTTAAGATTGCTTATTAAATTGGAAAAAATGAAATACTTGACAAAGCACTCTGTTATAAGGCTGTGCAGAAGCATAGGCACTCATCACTGATGGCAGGAAGTACAAAATGCACAAACACTTTGGTGGGATTTTGGCAATATCTAATGAAATTAAACTTGTACACACTCTTTTACTCAGCAGTACCGAAGATATCTCTCCACAAGTTTAAAACAATATGTACATAAGTTTATTAATCATGCATTATTTAAAACAATAAGCTGAAAAGAATGCAGCTCTGTTAAAGTAGACTGGTTGGATAAACTAGCCACACAATGGAGTACTACACAGCCATAAAGAATGACAAGCTCTATGAATTGAAACTGAGTACTTTCCAAGATGCAGTAAGTTAAAAAAAAAAAATCAAGGTATAGGGGCACCTGGGTGGCTCAGTTGGTTAAAGCCTCTGCCTTCGGCTCAGGTCATGATCCCAGGTCCTGGGATTGAGCCCTGCATCGGGCTCTCTGCTCAGCCTGCTTCCCCCTCTCTCTCTGCCTGCCTCTCTGCCTACTTGTGATCTCTGTCTGTCAAATAAATAAATAAAATCTTTTTTAAAAAATCAAAGCATAGAACAGTGTATAGTAGGCTACATTTTGTGTGTGAAAGAAGGGGAAAGGGGCGCCTGGGTGGCACATTTATTTAAGCATGGGACTCTTGCTTTTAGCTCAGGTCTGATCTCAGGGTCATGAGATGGAGCCCCACATCAGGCTCCACATCCAGCAAGGAATCTGTTCGGGTTTCTCTCTCCTTCTCTCTCTCTCAAATAAATCTTTAAAAAGCGGGGGATAAGTTCCATGCATATATGTATAACAATATGTGTGTGTCTACACACATAAACATTATTTACATTGTATATCTTGAATATATATATATCAATATATAAAATAGATATAAACTTATATGTGTATGTAGACATATACATAAACCTATAAACTATATGTAAATAGTTATATATAGATGCTTAATATTTGCAAAAAAAAAAAGAAACATAGGAAGACCAAAGTATAAAAATTGCTATTATGGAGGTATGAATGGAGATAAGTGTATCAAGATGGAACTGAGACTTCTCCAAGGATACCTTTCTGTGTAGTTCTCATTTTTGAAATATATTAATATTTTACACATTCAAAAATAAAATTACATCAAAAAAAGCAAAAAAAAATCCTAATGTTGACCACAAGCAGAGACAGATGAACCTTGCTGTATAACAAATTGAAAATATATCCACACAGAGAAAAAAGAGAATTATAAATTATTTCAAGCAACTTTTGAACGTGGTTCTCTGACTCTGATACTCTATATAAATATATTTAGTGGCATATATTCTGAAGATGAAAAGAGCTGTAAAAAATATCTTAAACTTTACTCAGTAGGTTTACTGTTAATACTATCAGTTTGGTTAAATATATTGTAGGATCACGCAATTTGGCAATGTGAGCATGAATACAAAAACTGTTGTGTTTTATTGTAACAGGAAATAAATTAAAAAATTTATAAGCCCAAAATGATACCCAAAGAGAGGGTGGAACAGAGAAAAGAAGCAGGAGGAGGAGGAAGAGGAGAAGGAGGATTTTGATTGTGGTCCTGTGGTTGTTTAAGAGAATGTCCTTGATCTTAGGAAATGTACACTGAAGTATGTGGTAAAGGGGCTTGATGTTGCCAGCTTACTTTCATTTGAGAGTATTCTGTTCAGAAAAAAAAAATATATATATATATATTTGCCCATGCACATAGAAAAAGGGAGAGAATAAAACAGATGGGGCAAAATGTAAGCAATTGGTTAATCTGAGTAAAGAACACAGGAGAGGGGCTCCTGGGTGGCTCAGTGGGTTAAAACCTCTGCCATCGGTTCAGGTCATGATCCCAGGGTCCTAGGATTGAGCCCCCCACCCGGCTCTCTGCTCCGCAGGGAGCCTGCTTCCTCCCCTCTCTCTTTCTGCCTGCCTCTCTGCCTACTTGTGATCTCTCTTTCTCTGTCAAATAAATAAAATCTTTTAAAAAAAAAAAACACAGGAAAGATCCTTACACTATTCTTGGCTTTTGAAATTAAATCTAAGTAAAAGTTAGAAAACAAAAAGTTACTCCCCAAATGCTACCTTCTGGACGTGTGCAACATTTGAGAGCAGAGCAGATGGAAGGGCTGCTCTCTACGTTCAAATATTAGACCTGGGGCAGAATGCAGGATGATTAGAGAACGGGAAAAAAGGTCCAGTTCGCGTTAACCAAATTAATCTTTCAGTAACTGAGAACACACAAACTAGTCTCCAGTTTTTGTCATTAGAGATCACAAGTACTTTAATTGCGCACAACAAATGGAAGGAGTTTTGGATATGGAATAACAAAATGCTAAAACCAGGTAAGGGGCCACACCCCAGCTTTGGTTGATTGGCCCCTGGAACAAGGAGGAGGCTTTTGTATATGTCAGGCTGTGTACATACGCGCACAGAGGTCAGACGCCAAAGGGAGAGGAAGGGGAGAAAGTACAGGGTAGGCAACGGGCAGGAGCGTTCTCCTAAATAAAAGACAAAAGACGAAGTGGGGGGAACACCGGGAGGCCGCAGCCCTTCCCACTTGGGCCATCAGCATCAGGCCTTTGCAGCCACCTCATTAACACATCGTTAAGAAGAGCCCATCCCACCTAAGTGAGTGTTTCCCAGAAAAATGGATTATTTCTGTCCCCTTGAAATTCATAAATGCTGCCCAGAAAACCCCAGGTTTCCTGTAATGTCTATTAAAAATTTCGGATATTCTATCAACAATATCCAATCCCCACTATTTCCACTAAGAAAAATAAAATAGTAACACTAAATTATGCTTGTTCTTTCTTACATGGTGTACCCAGTGCAGAGAAGGTGTAACATTGGATTGAATATTCCATCTCTCAGGATCATTACTAAAATACCTGATAGTCTCTTTAAAATTGTAGTATGTTTCATTCTCTAAAGACTAAAATACAAGAAAACCGTTTCCATTTTGGGTGTTTTTTTTTTTCTTTTTGAAGTATTAAAACTAAAAGAGCTTACCTTAGTAGTGAATGTGGGATGAGGTTAGCTTTGATTACTGAACTATTGTTTCTTTAGGGCTATAAAACTACTTTTATATTAGAGTATCTTATATTTCATAGAAAGGAAGGAAATTGACATTTATTGGCTGCCTACTTTGTGTTAAGCATTGCACTATTTCATTTAAATCCATAATTTAGCTCATTCCAAACTCAGAAGTAAAAGACAGGAAACACTAAAAGATTCCTTTTTATTGGAAATGAATAACGTTAGTACCATTTTGTTCTGTGGATACAATTTATGAACCTAAACATTTAAATATGTTTTCATGTGTATTCTGTGGTATCTAAATATTTATGTTCCCCTTGGATGTTTTTGTCAATAAGAATTTCTTAATGCAACTATTTTTCCTTTCTTCATTTCCTGGTGTTTTCTTCTTTATATAGAATAGAATGCTAGCAATATTGTATCAATGAAGCAGATTGTGTCTTATTTTCTCCTTTTCACTTAAAGACAATATAAAAGCATTGCAGAAAATTTGGCAAAATGACAAAGAAAAATACATCTAAAATCTCACCATCCTACAATAATGCTTTTCAATTCTGTGTACTCGTTTCCAGTCTCTGTTCGTAGCCATATACTTTTACAGAGTCGCAATAAAGGGTTATGTGCAAAGTGGGGAACTTTTACTCATCTTTTACATATCTTGTCATGCAAATATCATTTTCAGTATTATAATTCTCAGTGCTAGACAATATTCAATAAAATGGCTATATCATTTTCTTTAAATTTCTTTAAGTGTGCCCCTACCATTAAATGGCTCGATTGCTCCCTATTTTTCAACATTAGAGAAATTGTGTCAAAAGTTTTTTCACCTACATAGCGTTTACTTTCTTTTTCAGTCATTTCCTTAGGATAAATTCCTAATAGAATAGACACTTGTATGGCAATTGACCTGTCTTGTCAAATTGCTTTCTAAAAGTACTGTAATCAAATGACAAGCCTCCAGCTTCAAGTACATTCCAGAACTGCCACATTCTCCTCAGACTTCCTTCAGTCCTTGATTATCTTAATCACAATGCTTATGGCCTATTTAGTAGATAAAACATGGTATCATTTAGTATTCTATGGTATTTGATTTAAAAATACTTTTTAAAGGCCTTGTTTTTTTTTTTTTAGAACAGTTGTAGGTTCACTGCAAAGTGAAGAGGACAATTTTCTATGCACCTGCTGCCCCCACCATGCATGGCTTCCCCCACAGTCAACATCCCACATCAGAGTGGTGCATTTGTCACAGTTGATGAATCTACATTAACATGTCATTATCACCCAGAGTTACAGTTTACATGAGAGGGTCACTCTTGATTTTGTGTACATTCTATGGATTTGGACAAATGTATAATGACATGTATCCACCATTAGAGAATCATAAAGAGTAGTTTCACTGTCCTAAAAATCCTCTGTACTCTGCCTATTCATCCCTCCCCCTCTCCAGTCCCTGGCAACCACTGATCTTTTACTGTCTTCCTAGTTTTGCCATTTCCAGAATGTCATAGAGTTGGAATCACACAGTATATAGTCTTTACAGATTGGCTTCATTAGTAACATGTATTTAAGTTTCCTCCATGTCTTTTCATGGCTTGACTGATCATTTATTTGTGTGTGATATTTTTTATTTCTTTTTTTAAAATTTATTTTCAGCATAACAGAATTCATTGTTTATGCACCACACCCAGTGCTCCATGCAAAATGTGCCCTACGTAATACCCAGCACCTGGCTCCCCCAGCCTCCCACCCCCCGCCCCTTCAAAACCCTCAGATTGTTTTTCAGAGTCCATAGTCTCTCATGGTTCACCTCCCCTTCCAATTTCCCTCAACTCCCTTCTCCTCTCCATCTCCCTATGTCCTCCACGTTATTTGTTATGCTCCACAAATAAGTGAAACCATATGATAATTGACTCTCTCTGCTTGACTTATTTCACTCAGCATAATCTCTTCCAGTCCCGTCCATGTTGCTACAAAAGTTGGGTATTCATCCTTTCTGATGGAGGCATAATACTCCATAGTGTATATGGACCACATCTTCCTTATCCATTCGTCCGTTGAAGGGCATCTTGGTTGACTGATCATTTCTTTTTAGCACTGAATAATATTCCATTGCCTGGATGCACCATAGTTTATTGCATACATTCACCTACTGAAGGACATTTTGGTTGCTTTCATGTTTTGGCAGTTATGCATGAAGCTACTGTAGGTATTATGTGCAGGTTTCTGTGTGAATATTCTATTTGAATTTATTTGCATGTTTTTAATTGCAACCAAGTTTCACCTTATTTGTACTTTCTAAAGTAGTGAATTTTTAGAAGATTTTATTTATTTATATTTAGAGAGGAATAGGGGCAAAGGGAGACAGAGAATCTCAAGCAAACTCACCCAGCATAGCGCCGTACACAGAGCTCCATCTGACAACCCTGAGATTGTCACCTGAGCTGAAATTAAGTCAGATGCTTAACCCAATGAGCCACCCAGGCGCTCCTAAAAGCAGTGAATTTCTGTGTGAATTTTCTTTTTCACAATTTTCTGTTGATATCTATATGTTTTGTATTTTGGCCAATTTCTACTTTTTGTTTGAAACTAATGTCCCTGAAATTCGTTATCTGAAACATTCTTCTCGGTGTGTGGCTTGCTGTTTAATTTTGTTTTTCAAAATAATGGTCTTGGTGTTTATGTGATTAAATCTATCTTTCCTTTTGTGCTTCCTTCTAATGCTTTAAAGTTTTTAAAGTTAACCCTCTCCTGAAACCTGAAAAATATTCAAATCAATACTTCAACTTAACTTGCCAATATGTTTATAATTTATTTTGGTGAATTCTGGGAAATGCACTTCTAAGTTATTATTTTTCTAAATTACCAACTACTTATCTGAACTGCAATATTTTGGATGCTTCTTTTATGTTATCTGTGATTGGATCTATTTCTAGATTTTCTATTCTATTCCATCTCTGATCTTCCTCTACTACTACATTCTTTATGTTTATGTTGGTTATAAATAGGCATTTTGATTGTATTTGTAATGGGGTCTGTATTAGTCAGCTCAGGCTGTCATGACAAAAAAAAAAAAACACAACCTGGGTAATTAAACAACAGATATCTATTTCTCATGGTTCTAGAGGCCAGAAGTCCAAGATCAAGGTGCTGTTTGACTCAGCTCATAGTGAGGGCTCTCTTCCTGATTTGCAGATGGCTGCTATTTTGTTGTGTTTTCACATGGCAAAGAGGAAAGAGCGAGCTCTCCAGTGTCTCTGCTTATAAGAACACTAATCACAACCATCAGAAATTATCATCAACAGTTATAAACCAATAAGTTAAGCAACCTAGAAGAAATGGATGCCTTCCTGGAAACCTATAAACTTCCAAGACTGAAACAGGAAGAAATTGACAACCTGAATTGACCAATATCTAGTAACGAGATTGAAGCAGCGATCAAAACACCCCCAAAAAACAAGAGTCCAGGACCTGATGGATTCCCTGGGGAATTTTACCAAACATGTAAAGAAGAAATAATACCTATTCTCCTGAAGCTGTTTCAAAAAATAGAAACAGAAGGAAAACTTCCAGGCTCTTTCTATGAAGCCAGCATTACCCAGCATTATCCCCAAACCAGGCAAAGATCCCATTAAAAAGGAGAATTTCAGACCAATATCACTGATGAATATGGATGCCAAGATTCTCAACAAGATCCTAGCTAATAGGATCCAACAGTACATTAAAAAAGTTATCCACCATGACCAGGTGGGATTTATCCCTGGGATACAAGGGTGGTTCAATATTCACGAATCAATCAATGTGATAGAACAAATCAATAAGAGAAGAGAGAAGAACCACATGGTCCTCTCAATTGATACAGAAAAAGCATTTGACAAGATACAGCATTTGTTCCTAATTAAAATTCTTCAAAGTATAGGGATAGAGGGAACATTCCTCAACTTCATAAAATCTATGTATGAAAAACCCACAGGGAATATCATTCTCAATGGAGAAAAGCTGACAGTCTTCCCTTTGAGATCTGGAACACAACAAGAATGTCCACTCTTGCCACTGTTGTTCAACATAGTACTAGAAGTCCCAGCAATAGCAATCAGAAAACAAAGAGAAACAAAAGGTATTCAAATTGGCAATGAAGAAGTCAAACTCTCTCTCTTCACAGATGACATGATACTTTATATGGAAAACCCAAAAGACTCCTCTCAAAATACTAGAAGTCATACAGCAATTCAGTAATGTGGCAGAATACAAAATCAATGTACAAAAATCAGTTGCTTTCTTATACACTAACAATGAAAATATAGAAAGGTAAATTAGAGGATTGACTCCATTTACTATAGCACCAAGAACCATAAGATACCTTGGAATGAACCTAACCAAAGAGGTAAAAGACCTATACTCAAGGAACTACAGAACACTCATGAAAGAAATTGAAGAAGATACAAAAAGATGGAAAAGCATTCCATGCTCATGGAAGAATAAACATTGTTAAAATGTCTATACTGCCCAGAGCAATCTATATGTTCAATGCCATCCTGATCAAAATTCCACTGGCATTTTTCAAAGTGCTGGAATAAACAATCCTAAAATTCATATGGAACCAGAAAAGACCCCAAATTGCTAAGGAAATGTTGAAAAAGAAAAACAAAACTGGGGGCATCACGTTTCCTGATTTTAAGCTTTGCTACAAAGCTGTGATCACCAAGACAGCATGGTACTGGTACAAAAACAGACACGTAGACCAGTGGAGCAGAGTAGAGAGTCCAGATATGGAACCACAACTCTTTGGTCAAATACTCCTCGACAAAGCAGGAAAAAATATACAGTGGAAAAAAGACAGTCTCTTCAATAAATGGTGCTGGTAAAATTGGACAGCGATGTGTAGAAGAATGAAACTCGACCATTCTCTTACACCATACACAAAGATAAACTCGAAATGGATAAAAGACCTCAACGTGAGGCAGGAATCTATCAAAATCCCAGAGGAGACCATTGGCAGTAATCTCTTTAACATCGGCCACAGCAACTTCTTTCAAGACATGTCTCCAAAGGCAAAGGAAACAAAAGCAAAAATGAACTTTTGGGACTTCATCAAGATCAAAAGCTTCTGCACAGCAAAGGAAACAGTCAACAAAACAAAGAGGCAACCCACGGAATGGGAGAGATACTCACAAATGACACTACAGACAAAGGGCTGATATCCAAGATCTATAAAGAACTCCTCAAACTCAATATTCAAAAACCAGATAATCACATCAAAAAAAAAAAAAAAACGGGCAGAAGACATGAACAGACACTTCTCCAAAGAAGACATACAAATAGCCAACAGACACATGAAAAAATGTTCATCATCGTTAGCCATCAGGGAGATTCGAATCAAAACCACACTGAGATACCACCTTATACCAGTTAGAATGGCCAAAATTAACAAGACAGTAAACCACAAGTTTGGAGAGGATGTGAAGAAAGGGGAACCCTCTCACACTGTTGGTGGGAATGCAAATTGGTGCAGCCACTTTGGAAAACAATGTGGAGATTCCCTAGGAAATTAAAAATAGAGTTACCCTATGACCCTGTAATTGCACTACTATTTACCCCAAAGATACAGACGTAATGAAAAGAAGGGCCATCTGTACCCCAATGTTCATAGCAGCAATGACCACAATCAACAAACTGTGGATAGAGCCAAGATGCCCTTCAACAGACAAATGGATAAAGAAGATATGGTCCATATATACAATGGAATACTACGCCTCCATCGGAAAGGATGAACACCCAACTTTTGTATCAGCATGGGTGGGACTGGAGGAGATTATGCTGAGTGAAGTAAGTCAAGCAGAGAGAGTCAATTATCATATGGTTTCACTTACTTGTGGAGCATAAAGAGTAACATGGAGGACATTAGGAGAAGGAAAGGAAAACTGAATGGGGGATATCGGAGGAGACAAACCATGAGAAGCTGTGGACTCTGAGAAACAAACTGAGGGTTTTGGAGCGGAGGGGGATGGGGGGTTGGGTGAGCCTGGCGGTGGGTATTGTGGAGGGTACGTATTGCATGGAGCACTGGGTGTGGTGCATAAACAATGAATCTTGGAACACTGAAACCATAAAATTAAATTAAAAAAAAAAAGAACACTAATCCCACTAGATCAGGGCTCCACCCTCACGAACTTATTTAACCTTAATTACTTCCTTACTATAAATATTGTCACATAGGGGCTTGGATCAGCAACATGAATTTGTGGGGGACACAATTCATCGATATCAGGGTCACATTTCCCAATAAGCTTGAAGTCCAGTTATGTTCTTGTCCCTATAATTTCAGATTCTTGAAGATCATCAAAGCCAGCCACAACCTCCAGCAACTATTTCCAGTCATTAGCTTATATCCTCATCCTCAGCCCCTATTCTGCTGCTTTAGATTCCTAGCACTGTACTCTAACTCCCATGATTGGTCTCTGGCCTCTTTGGACTATGCCAGCCTTATACATCCCTCCTGACATTTTGAATCTTAGTAATCCTGGATGGCTCTGGCTCTCTAGTCCGTTCTTCCTTGGAGCCCCTTGTGGCCTTAGGTGACAATCTTTACTGAACTATCATCAGTCTAGCCCCCAGGTCTCTACATTTCTAGAGTTTCTTCTGAAAGGATAAGACATATGATGGCTTCACAATTCACCTTCTAGTTGCATATTGACTCATAACAACAGAACACTATGACACCTCTATCTCTGCTAATTGTGGTTTAGGTCAATGTAATGGGCTTGTATGTTAGTCTTTTTAAATAAGAACTTAGGATAGGGCTTTCCATATGTAAAGGAGTACTAAAATCATTACTACTTGCCTGCAATATTCTCTTGCCATGGATCTTCAAGACTGTTCTCTTACTCTAGATGCTCTTCCGCATCCTTTTTGAAGAGATTGGTGTTTCCCCTGTTAGGTTTCCATCTGGTTAGGCAGGCATGGATGACCAGGTAATTGAGCATGTCAGCATTGTGACAAAGATGCTATCAAGCTTTGGAATCCTCCTCAAAGCCCTGGAGAAAAATCAGATCCTTTTTGGAATGAAGTACTTTCTTCAAAATCTCATTCACTCTAGAAAACAGAACTTGGTCTTTTGTTCTTCCTTATAAAAATCTCCTAAAATAGCAGTTGAGAATGTGGGTATTTGGCCAGGGAGTGTTTTGTTTGCTCTTCCATCTGCAGCACTTGATGTAGTACCTGGCCCATAGTAGACACTTAACAAACACATCAGAGTTATTTGTTGGTTTCATAAATATGTGACCCCTTCAACATGGGTACACCAAGATGCTGTTCACAGGGACAAAATTCTGAACTTCAGGGTCATTCTTCGAGTGATTTGACCAGAAGTGTGCTTCACAGAAGAAGGGTCTACTAGAGATCTCTGCCTAAAATTTAGAAGAGGATAAGAAGCTTTTATTCATTCTTCTGTCCTATAGGTATTTAATGTAGTTCCAAAGATGAGAAAAAGAAATGTGCCCCCATAAGACAGGAACAGAGGTTCAGAGAAAAATGGTACTGAAATTAAATTTGGGCCTGCATTTTTAAAGGTGAAATTGCTTTATGTAGAATGAAAACAATGGAGATTGGTAGTAAGAAATTTACTACTGTTTCCAATCCCCCCAAAATTGGATCTTATAAAAGTTATAAGATTGATATTCCCACCACTTATTGTCAAAAACAGCATCACATCATTCAGACACGTCACTTAGAAATTGTAATTCATGGAGTGAGGATTCAGGAATAAATGTGATGTCAATTCACATCAGGTTCCTACTGTGAGAACTTTCTATTTTATGGTCTTTCTTCCCTGGAACAGTTTTCCTGCATCTTTCTACCTCATTGCTTCACATTTTAAAATTGATTTTTTTGCTCTGTGGCTGTACTTTGTATTTCTCTTGTCCTCCATTATTATTTACCATTTTAAATCTCTGTGGCTTGAGGGACAGTCTTTAGAAAGTTGTTAACAAAAAATTTTATGGCCAAAGCAGCACAATCATGGTAGCAAAGCAACCTGTGCCACCTACCCAAAAGATTGTACAACGTTCCCAGGATTCTGTTCAGAACTCCTAGAAATGTGGTCTTTAAAAAAAAAAAAAAAGATTTATTTATTTATTTATTTATTTGAGAAAGGGAGAAAGAGTGTGAGTGGGGGGAAGATCAGAGGGAGAGAATCTCTAAGCAAACTCCCCAGTAAGCATGGACCCCCATGTGGGGCTCAATCCCATGACCCATGAGATTATGACCTAAGCCAAAACCAAGATGCTTAATTGACTGAGCCACCACAGCACCCTAGGAATGTGATCCTAAAGACTTAGCAGGGCCTTTACACTATGAAGACAGAAAACCCTGAGTATGAAGAGGCAAACAGAAATTCATGGGTATGAAATATGCACCCATGGATGTGAAGATAGTGTAGTTTATTCGAAGGATTCCAAGGTACCAGATAAAGGCAGTACCTTAGCACAGCACTTTTCAAACTTTTTTGTGTATATGAATCACCAGGGGATTTTGTTAAATGTAGATTTTAATTCAGTAGCTCTGGAGTGAGGTCTGAGAGTCTGTGTTTCTAACACACTCCCAGATGATGATGATGCTGAGGATCTATGGACCACATTCTGAGGAGAACAGTCTTTTGATGATTTATTTATTTACATCTTTTTTGTTGCAAGGAAAAAAATGTTGTCCTTTATAAAGTCAGAGTGATAAAACAAGATAAGAGAATAAAATGAGTGAAGAAATTGAGGTTAAGGAAGGGAAAGTAGGAAAGGAAAAAAGCATTAAGTCTGGAAAGACCATTGACATAGGAAATGTAAACCATCATGCCCTGAATAATTTCTAGAGAAGGGAAAGCATTTCTGTACTTTTTACTGACCAGAACAAAATGAAAAACTTGACCTATTACAAATATTACAGTGTTTGTGAGATAAAACGTTTCCAGTGCTCAGCAGAAGCCAGTGGCACTGAGCACCAAGGGCATCATTTCCTGTGGGTAACCAGGCAAGAGGCCCCAGGTGAAGCAGTGAGCAACATTCTTCAATGTGTTCTGAGAGGAAATAGAATGGTTAACTCTTGGTTTTAATTTTTTTAAATAACGTACGCATCTGTGTAGGTCAATGGCATAGTGCCAACATGTAGATTTATGACTCTCTGGTGCTCTGGCTTGTTTCAAGGATAAGATTTAGGATCTCTAGGATGGAAGGACTACATATCTTTCAATATGGATTATTTATATAGAGATAAATCATATATATGTATTCAGCTCAGGAATAGTTTGTGTAACAGGATACATAAAGAATATGGAATGATTTTGTCCAAAGTTGAGGACAAGTCCTCCACTAGGCATAGTCCCCCAAGATTTGCTAAGATGTAGACTAACTGGTCCTTCAATTATTCACTGTATTACCAATTTCTAGACTACATATGAGGAGGCTAGATAGTCACTACTGTGATATTTAAAGGAGATTTACAGAAAAGATGGATCTAGCATTTTCCCCTTCCTCTAGGGAAGGATAGGGGTTTTGTCCTATCCCATCAAATTTGGAATCTTAAGCACCTGATGAGGGACTGCTTCCTAAAAGAAGAGTCAAATATTCTCACATATATGCCTAATGCTGCCTCTTGAATGTTTTAGTCAGTGGCACACTGGTAAGTGTTTAACAACCTGCTCTCTGGAAATGGGGTGGAGGTGGAGGAAGCCCTGATTTGTAGCATTTGCTGATTTCTGTGGTGTAAATATTCCCATCAAGCTTGAAGTCACTGATGTAAAGTTGTGAAGGAATGTGTACAATAAACTGTCAACTCCAGAACATCGCTAATTTTAGGTAAACCCCATGTTACCACAATAATAGCCCCCAAATGTGTTTTTGTAGAGACCTCCTGCAATAACTTGGGGCTTGATCATGTGACTTGCTTTCAGCCATGAGTAATCAGCAAGTATGACAGAAGCAGAGGCTTAGAAAGTGCTTGTGCTTTGGGGCTTTCCCTCTTGGAATGCTTCATATAAGGAAGTCTGGGATGACCTGCTGGAGGCTGAGTGTTCACTTGGAGATATGTGGCCCAGCCAACAACCAAAACCAACTGTAAGACATGTGAGTGAGGTTACCTTAGACCATCCAGCCCAGATCAAGCCACCAGATGACCGCAGCTATATGTGTCAGCACAAGGCAAACCAGTAGAAAATCATCCATCTGAGCCCATCCCAAATTACTGAGTGAACAGAATTTTGAACAAATAAAGAAGTTGTTGTCTTAATCTACTAAGTTTTGAAGTGTTTTAACCTACTAAGTTTCTATGCAACAACAGATAACTGATACACCCCATATTTGTCCTCTGAAGTTTAGGGTACACTGGAGTATTGATGCTGGTAGAGTAGCTCATGATGGCATGGTATGGAAAGAAGGGTTGGTATTGTGTCAAACTATACTGCTATCTCTTGGTGAGCAAGGTCAAGTCCTTGCCTTGAAGGGGACCCTCAAAAGGACTCCACCCAAAAAGGCTACCTTTTGGGGCAAAAAGATCCCACAAGAATAGAGATTATGGGAAGTCCCCTAGAAGCAGGAGATGAAGGGGTATTATTAAGAGAAGTCTGCCAGAAAGCTTATTACCTACATCTGAAGGAAGGTATACTGAGGTGTCTTCCCCCACTGCACTTCATAGAAGACTTAGGGTTTGGATGCCTACCAAGATAAGAGGGTATTCAACAGTTAAGAGAAACATAAACAATACCAACTCCAAGCTCTCTTTTCTCCATTCTTTCCTTAGAGGAGCCACAGGTGGGAGTAGAATGAAGAGTCAAGTAGAAGAAAGCTGTTTCCTATTTGTATTGTCCCAAATCTGGACAATTCCATAACTTGTAAAACTTACATTTGCATTCAAAGACCTTTTGAATAATATTATATTCACAATGAGTGACTTATAGACACCCAATAAAAATGGAATAATATTATCTTATTCATTCATCTGTTCACTCACTCATTCATTCATTCATTCAATAAATATGGACATAGGGTTACTTTTGCCAGGCAAGTTGTAGGATCTAAGAATTCATCAATAAACAGTATAAAGTTTTTAACCTTCATAGAGCTTACATTCTAGTGTTGGGGACAGATACAAGAGATTAACAAATAAGTATAAGAGGAATGTGCTCAAATGAAAATAAACATGTATCTTCTGATACCATTACAGTGATTGGGAGTGTCACCTCATTACTGTTGGATGGGGATGATAGTTCAGGTTCTCCACTCAACTTCCATTTGCCCTTGGATGAAAAGGGCTCCTTATCATTCCTTAGAAGCAGTTGGAGACCAAAACTGTAGATGAGGAGAGGACAGCAAGAGAGTAATGGAGGGCAGAAATGTTACCCTTTATTAGATCCTAACACTTCCTGAGCAACCAGTGAAGTTTTCAATATGTAGTTACTTAACACAACTTAAATATTCAATACCAGTACAATGGATAATTAATTGTGACATATTTACACGGTGGAATACTATGTACCAATAACCACAAATGAATGGTATCATGTAACAAAATGGATGAATTTCAAGAATGTAATGCGACAAATAAAAAGCAAGTCACAGAAGAAAACATATACTGTGTTAATAATTATATAAAGCTTGAAAATGGGCAGAACTAAGCAAAATAATTTTTAGGGATACCTGAATGAATACAAATGAAAAACTGTAATGAATAATGAGCATTATTCTGGAAGGAGTGGGGTGTGACTAGGGAGTGGTATACAGAAGCCTTAAAAAATATCAGTAATGTTCTAGCTCAGCAGTTCTTAAATTTCAATCTTTTTCAAAATCAGGAGGAAAACTTGGTAAAAGTCTGAGTCCTATCCTACCTCCATGAACTTGAACTTCTTTCTTCTCTATTAGCTTTCCAGTTGATTCTAATCACAAGGTTTGAGAGCCAGGGTTCTCTTAAGCTAGGTAGTGTGTAAACAGAATTTTACTTTGTAATTATCATGTAGCTACATATGTACATTGAATATATCCTTTATATGTATAATACATTCCATTGACAACTTTCATGCAAGTGCCTTGTCCCTATTTCCTAAACCTAAAAACTTCTAGCAGTCCAAGACTCTTGATCATGACTGGACAGACCTCAAGATACTTTATGGGACAGTCTGCATTTGGAAACACTTTATGGAACAGTCTACATTCAGAAATTAGATTGTTCAGGGGCACCTGGGTGGCTCAGTCAGTTAAATGTCTGACTCTTGGCTTCAGTTCAGATTGTGATCTCAGGGTCGTGGGATTGAGCCCCAGGTCAGGCTCTGGGCTCAGTGGGGAGTCTTCAGGAGATTCTCTCCCTCTACCCCTTCCCACCTTCCCCACTCATGCTCTCTCCTCTCTCTCTTAAATTAATTTATTAATATTTTCCTTTGTAAAAGAAAGAAATTGGATTGTTCAGTCTAGTTTGAGTCAAAACTCCAAACTTGATTTAGCAGTGAACTCTATTTCTCTCTCACTTTGTACCTGCTTCAGACTGGAAGTCTGCCATAGAAAAGATGAGGTGTGGTTGTTGTGATTGACTTCTTTTTCCCCCTTAAATCCCCCTCCACCATCTTCTGTAGTCAGAGCGACCGCTGCCATTCATCATCACTGCTATTATGATATTCTGTTAACTGGTCTATCTTCTCTCACTTTCGCTTTCCCTGCAACCCGTTCTCCACACAGCAACTTGAATAACACTTGCTTTATGTTTTTTAACTTTAACTAAATTAGGCTTATAGAAAAGTTGTGCAAATAGTACAAGAGAGTTCCCTTACATCCCTCACTCAGGTTTCCCTGATGTTAGCATTTTATACAACCTTAGTACACTTATTAAAACCAGGAAATTCACTTTGGTACAATACTATTAACTGAAATACATGCCTTAGTCTAATTTTAGTAGTTTTCCCCTGTCCTTTTCTTTTTCAGGATCCTATGCAGGATCTCACATGACATTAAATTGTTGTTTCTGCTTAATCTCCTCCCATCTATAAAAATTCCTCACTCTTTCCTTATCTTTCATGACCTTGACTTATTTGAAGAGTATTAATCAGTTATTTTGTCAAATGTCCCCTGGTTTAGGTCTTCCTGGTGTCTTTTAATGATTGGAGTGAGGCATTGTGGTTTGCCTTATTTGAAGATTTTCAGAAGTCTCCAGTAAACTACAAATAAAATCAAACATCATGCCCCAAATCTGGCATCAGCTGACTCTTCAGTTTTGCTCGTGATTCACCTGAAGTCACTCTGGTCTAGCCATAGTGGGTATTGTAGTTTGAATTGCCCAAGAAGCACACTGTGAGATGGAGTTTACAGTACAGGATGTATATTAGGGAGAGCCCTTGGGACCAACCCTTATGAAGGGAATGGAAGAAAGAGGAGTAGGCAACTGGGGAAATAGTGCAATAGTGCTGGCACAGTGACAGACTTGACTGATCCTACATGGAGCCCTGGGGCTACAAATGGCCTTTCAGATATTTCCCCTTTGAAATAACATGGCCACATGAGCTGATCACTGGAAAAGATGGGAACTTAGTGGCATGGCACCTGAAGGTGCTGACACTGAAAGTTGTCTGTCCTTAGTATTCCCAGCAATGGGGACAAAAAGTCCTTCAGTGAAGGGGGATCTAGGTGGTTCATGACAGTGTTCTGCCAAACTGTCTTTCAGTTCAAGGTCATTTTCCCTTTAGAAAACTTCATATACCTGTCCTTCTAACTGTTATGCTTTCCTCTGGCTGTTTACATAGATGATTCATCCTCATCCTTCAGAAATGAGCTAAAATATCAGTGCCACACTGAGGCCTTCTTGGTTTCCTTCTTCCTAACTCATGATTTATGGTTACATATCTGTTTATTAATTTACTGTGTCCTGATGGGATTGAGAGCTCTATAAAGGCAGGAAGTACATAAATTTGGTTCACCTCTGTTTACCACCACTTACCCTGGGGCCCAGCCCATAGCAAGCCCTCAATAAATCATCTAAAATGAATGAATAACAGGATGAATGGATGAAATAAAATGTCATAAATCTGAGTTTGTTAGACAGAACTTCAGAGTATGGCAAATAGTCCTTGACAACCAGGAAGTGATCCTGGGTATGTAGTGTGGTGCACTCTCCTTAAGTAAAAGGTTCAGGAGGTCCAAAATGCATTGGGAGGCTCAGTAGTCAAGGAGAGTTGATGATGGGTTTTAGTGTCCTCAGGTTGCCATAAAGCAATACAATTGATGGGGTAGCTTAAACAACAAGAACTTATTTTCTCACAGTTCTGGAGGTTAAGAGTTCAAGATCAAGGTGCCAGCATGCTCAGGGGCTAGTGAGGGCCCTTTATCTGGGTTCTAGATGACTGTCTTCTTGGTTGGCTTGCTGATCTCATCTAAACCTAATTACCTTCCAAAGTCTCCACCTCCAATACCACCCCTGAATGTTGAGGGCTTTAACACAGGAATTTGGGATATACCATTCAGTCCAGCAAGATGCAATGCACTTTATATTAAGTTTGTTACATAATTTTTTTTATAATTTTATTTTTTATAAATATATATATATATATATATATATATATATATATATATATATATATTTTTCCCCCCCCAGGGGTACAGGTCTGTGAATCTCCACGTTTACAAACTTCACAGCACTCACCATAGCACATACCCTACCCAATGTCCATAACCCCCCCTCTCCCAACCCCCCTCTGCCCAGCAACCCTCAGTTTGTTTTGTGAGATTAAGAGTCACTTATGGTTTGTCTCCCTCCCAATCCCAACTTGTTTCATTTACTCTTCTCCTACCACATTAACCCCCCATGTTGCATCTCCTCTCCCTCATATCAGGGACAGCATGGAGGTTCCTCAAAATGTTGAAAATAGAACTACCCTATGACCCAGCAATTGCACTGCTGGGTATTTACCCTAAAGATACAAACGTAGTGATCCGAAGGGGCACGTGCACCCGAATGTTTATAGCAGCAATGTCTACAATAGCCAAACTATGGAAAGAACCTAGATGTCCATCAACAGATGAATGGATAAAGAAGATGTGGTATATATATACAATGGAATACTATGCAGCCATCAAAAGAAATGAAATCTTGCCATTTGCGACAACATGGATGGAACTAGAGGGTATCATGCTTAGCGAAATAAGTCAATCAGAGAAAGTTTGTTACATAATTTTGCATTGAGTTTCTCTAAAAGACTAAATACATTAGCTCATTATCCTTTTCTAAAGCATTAAGTTAGTGCTAAAGGAATACTAACACCACACATTAAGTTTGAAATACTAATGATATATTCCTTAGGACAAAAGGACGTCTTGGTTGCTTCCAAATTTTGGCAATTACAAACAAAACTGCTACAAACATCTGCGTGCAGGTTTTTGTGAGAATTTAAGTTTTCAGTTCCTTTGGGTAAGTATCAAGGAGTGGAGTTGCCAGATCATATAGTTAAGAAAATATTTAGTGTTTTTTTTAATATTTTATTTATTTATTTGACAGAGATCACAAGTAGGCAGAGAGGCAGGCAGAGAGAGAGAGGAGGAAGCAGGCTCCCTGCTAAGCAGAGAGCCTGATGGGGGGCTCGATCCCAGGACCCTGAGATCATGACCTGAGCTGAAGGCAGAGGCTTAAACCACTGAGCCACCCAGGTGCCCCAGAAAATATTTAGTTTTATAAGAAGCCACCAAACTGTCTTCCAAAGTGGCTGTACCACTTTACATTCTCACCAGTAATGAATAAGTGTTCCTGCTGTTCCACATCCTCGCCAGCATTTAGTGTTATCAGTGATCCCCATTTTTTACATTCTTAGACATAGGTAGTAGTATCTCCGTTGTGGCTTTAATTTACATTTCCCTGGTGATATATGATGTGGAGTATTTTTTCATACACTTCTTTGCAATCTGCATATTCTTTTTGATGGTGTCTATAAATATCTTTTACTATTTTTAATTGCTTTTTTATTTTGGGGTTCTAAGAGATCATTGTATATTTTAGATAATAGTCCTTTATCAGAAGTATCTTTCTAAAAAATATTTTCTCCTACTCTGTGGCTTGTCTTCTCATTTTCTGGAATTATCTTTTGCAGAGCAGAATTTTTTAATTTATTTTTTATGTTTGTTTTTAACTTCTTAGAAACATCTTTATTCTAAGTGTTCTTTAACACTTCACTACATGCATTACTGAGTGGGGATCACTTCTATTCACTGAAATAACACTGTGCTGAATACAATTTGAAAGTATGTTCATTAAAAAAAATCTTCAATAAAACAGTTTTTTACACTTTACTACATACATTAAAGAATGGGTGTGAGTTTCATTCGGTGATATAAAACTGTTCTGAATGAAGTTTGTAAGTAGCTTGTTATAAACATTTTATTACAAGTATCTTTTCTTTCCAGTTTTATTGAGAAAGAATTGGCATACAATGCTGTATAAGTTTAAGACATAAGACATGATGGTTTGATTTACATATATTGTGAAATGATTACCATGATAGCTTCAGGTAACACCTATCTTCTAGTATCAATAAAAGAAAAAGGGGTGAAAAGGCAAATATTTTCTCCTTGTGATGAGAACTCTTAGGATTTACTCTTGTAACAACTGTCCTATATATTCACACAGTAGGGTTACCTATAGTCATTATGTTGCATGTTACATCCCTAGTACTTATCTTAAAGCTGGAAGTTTGTACCTTTTGACCACCTTCCTCCACTTCCCCTCTGCCTCTGGTAACTATAATTCTGATTTCTTTTTCTATGTGTTTGGGTTTTTGTTTTTTCCACATATAAGAGTGATCATATAGTATTTGTCTTTCTCTAACTTGTTTCACTTAGCATAATGCCTTCAAGTTCCATCCATGTTGTTGCACATGGTAGGATTTTGTCATTGTTGTGACTGAATAATATTCCACTGTGTGTGTGTGTGCGTGTGTGTGTGTGTGTGTGTGTAATCAATTTCTTTATCCCTTTATTCATCCATGGACACTTAGATTGTTTCCATGTCTTGGTTATTGTAAATAATGCTGCAATGAACATAAGGGTGCAGTTACGTTTTTGAGTTTGTGTTTTTATTTCCTTTGGATATATTCCCAGAAGTAGAATTGCTGAATCATATGGTAGCTCTATTTTTAATTTTCTGATCTCCCACACTGTTTTCCACAGTGGCTGTATCAGTTTGCATTCCCACCAACAGTTCACAAGGGTTCCCTTTTGTACACATTCACACATCCAGCAATTGTTACCTCTTATCTTTTTGGTGATGGCCATTCTAACTGAGATGAGATGATTTCTCATTGTGGTTTTAATTTGCATTTCCCTAATGTCTAGTGATATTGAACATCTTTTCCTATACATGTTGGTCTTTCATATATCTTCTTTGGACAAATGTCTATTCAGGTACTTTGCCCATTTTTTAAATTCTGTTTTTCTTGTGTTGTTGATGTTATTTTATTTGCTATCAAGTCAATGAGTTCTTTTTTTAACTTGAGTTGACATATAATGTCACGTTAGTTTCAGATATACAACATGTTTCAACAACTCTATACATTACGCTATGCTCACCACAAGTGTAGCTACGATCCATCACCATGCAAGACTAGTATAATACCATTGTCTATATTCCCTATGCTGTACCTTTTATTCCAGTGATTTATTTATTCCATAACTAGAAGCCTATATCTCCACTCCCCATTCTCCCATTTTGCCTATCCCTCCTCTCCTTGCCTGTGGCAATCACCAGTTTGTTTTCTGCACTTATAGCTCTGAATCAGCTTTGTGTTTATTTATTCATTTGTTGTTTCTTACATTCCACATATAAGTGAAACTGTATTATGTTTGTCTTTCTCTGTCTGCACTTCTTTCACTTTCACCTCTAGCTCCATCCAGGTGGTTGCGAATGGCAATATCTCATTCTTATTTATGGCTGAATAATATCCAATTGTATAAACTAGACACACAGATTATTGGAACAGAATGGGGGCCAGGGATAAACCCATGCACATATAATCAATTAATCTATAAATGGTCAAAGAGTCTTTTCAATAAATGATGCTAGGAAAACTGGAAAGGTACATTCCTTTCTTACTGAACCACTTTCTTACACCATACATAAAAATAAACTAAAAATGGGTTAAAGATGTAAATGTGAGACCTGAAACCATAAATTTCCTAGAGGAGAGAACAGGCAATAATATCTTTGACATCAGCTATAGCAACATTTTTCCAGATATGTCTCCTAAGGCAAGAGAAACAAAAGCAAAAATAAATAATTAGAACTACATCAGAATAAAAAGCTTTTCTATAGCAAACGAAACCATCAACAAAATAAAAAAGACAACCTACTGAATGGGAAACAATATTTGCAAACCATATAGCTGATAAGGGGTTAATATCCAAAATATATAAAGAACTTATGCAACTCAACACCAGAAAAACAATCCAATTAAAAATGGGCAGAGGACCCAAATAGACATTCTTCCAAAGAAGACACACAGATGGCCAACAGACACATGAAAAGATGCTCAACATCACTAATCATCAGGGAAATGCAAATCAAAACCACAATGACTTCGAGTTCTTATATATTTTGGATATTAACTCCTTATCAGATATATGGTTTGCAAACACTTTTCCTATTTTTTAGGTTGTATTTTCATTTTGTTGACAGTTTCTTCTGCTGGGTAGAAGTTTTTAGTTTGATGTAGTCCCACTTATTTCTTTTTGCTTACATTGCTTGGGCTTTAGGTGTCATACCCAAAAAATCATTACTAAGACCCATGTCAAGGAGATTTTTTCCTGTGTTTTCTTCTATGAGTTTCATGGTTTGGGGTCTTACATTTAAGTACTTAATCCATTTCATGTTATTTTTTGTGAGTGGTGCCAGATATGGGTCCAATTTCATTCTTTTACATGTGATATCCAATTATCCCAGCACCGTTTGTTGAAAAGAACATCTTTTCTCTACTGAGTATTCTGGGCTCCCTTGTCAGGTATTAGTTGACTGTATATTCTTGGGCTTATTTCTGGGCTCTCTATTCTGTTCCACTTGTCCATTTGTCTGTTTTTAGTACAGTACCATACTGTTTTGATTATAGCTTTACAGTATAACTTGAAATCAGAGAGTGTGGTGTATATTGTCAGTTCTTCTCAGTATTTCTTTGAATATTCAAGGTCTTTTGTGATTCCCTATAAATTTTAGGATTTTTTTTTCTGCTTCTGTAAAAAATGCCATTGGAATCTGGATAGGGATTGCATTGAATCTATAGATGGTTTCTAGTAGTATTGACATTTTAACAATTCTAATTCTTCCAATTCATGAACACAGGTTATTTTTCCATTTATTTTTGTCTTCTTCAAAAGACAAAATTTTTTCAGTAGTGTCTTGTAGTTGTCAGAGTAGAGATCTTCTACCTCCTTAGTTAAATTTATTCCTAAGTATTTTACTATTTTTCATGCTATTATAAATGGGACTGATTTCTTTATTTCTTTCTCAGATAATACACTGGTAATGTACAGAAATGTTACTGATTTTTGTATGTTGATTTTGTATCTTACAAATTTTTGAATTCATTGATGACATCTAATAGTTTTCCAGTAACATTTTCTATATGTCAAATCATATCATCTGCAAAAAGACAATTTTGCTTCTTCTTTTCTAATTCTAATATCTTTTATTTCTTTCTCTTGCCTAATTTTTCTAGCTAGGACTTCTAGCTAAATCAATCTATACTGAATAACAGTAGTGAGAGTGAGCACTCTTGTCTTGTTCCTCTCGTTAGAGGAAAAGCTTTCAACTTTTCACCATTGAGTATGTTGTTAGTTGTGGACTTGTCATATATGGGCTTTATGTTTTGAGATATGTTCTTTCTATACCTAAATTGTTAAGGGTTTTTTATCATGAATGGATGTTGAATTTTGCCAAATATTTTTTTCTGCATCTATTGAGATGATAGTATAATTCTTTTCTTTCATTCTATTTATGTGATGTATCACTTTGACTGATTTGCATATGTTGAACCATCTTTGCATCCCAGGGATAAATTCACTTGATCATGGTATATGATCCTTCCAATGTGCTGCTAAATTTGATTTGCTAGTATTTTCTTGAGAATTTTTGCATCTATATTCATCAGCGATATTGGTCTGTAGTTTTCTTTTCTAGTGGTGTCTTTTTCTGGTTTTGGTGTCAGGATAATCTGGCCTCATAAAATGAATTTAGGAGTATTCCCTTATCTTTGATGTTTTGGATGAATTTGAGAAGAATTTGTGTCAATTCTTCTTAAATGTTTGGCAAAATTCACCAGTGAAACTATCTGTTCCTATGATTTTCTTCACTGGGAGGTTTTTGATTACTGATTCAGTCCCCTTATTAGTAATTGGTCTATTCAAACTTTTCTATTTCTTCCTGATTCAGTCTTGGTAAGTTGTATATTTTTAAGGATATTTTCATTTCTTTTAGGTTGTCCAGTTTTTGGTGTATAGCTGTTCATAGCAACCTCTTATGATCCTTTGAATTTCTGTAGTATCATTTATAATGTCTCCTTTTTCATTTACGATTTTGTTGATTTGGGTCCTTCTCTTTTATATTTATTTAGTTTAACTAAAGCTTTGTCGATTTTGTTTATCTTTTCGAAGAACAAACTTTTAGTTTGGTTATTCTTTTCTATTGTTTTCTTTTTATTTTATTTTTTTCAGTGTTCCAAAATTCATTGTTTATGTACCACACCCAGTGCTCCATGTTTTCTCTTTGTTCTCTATTTCATTTATTTCTGCCCTAATTTTTATTATTTCCTTTCTTCTGCTAACTTTATGCCCAGTTTGTTCTTTTTCTAGTTCCTTAAGACATAGAATTAGGTTACTTATTTAGGATCTTTCTTGCTTGTTAATGTAAGCATTTTTTTGTTGTGAACTTCTCTCTTAGAACTGCATTTGCTACATCCCACAAGTTCTAGTATGTTGTGTTTCCATTTTCATTTGTCCACAGAAACTTTTTATTTCCACTCTAATTTCTTCTTTGATCCATTGGTTATTCAGGAGAGTGTTGTTTAATTTCCATGTGTTTGTAAATTTTCCAGTTTTCCTCTTATTTTTGATATCTAGTTTCACGCCATTTTGCTCAGAGAAGATAATAGGTATGATTTCAATCTTGAATTTCCTAAGATATATTTTGTGTTCTAACATATGGCCTAACCTATGAAATGTTCCATGTGCACTTGGGAAGAATGTATATTCTGCTATTGTTGGTTAAAATGTTCTGTATATGTCTATTAGGTCCTTTTGGTCTATAGTGTTTTTCAGATCTGCTGTTTCCTTATTGGTTATCTACCCAGACAATCTATCTATTGTTGAGAGTGAAGTATTAAAGTTTCCAGCTATTACTGTATTACCATTTATTTCTCCCTTTAGCTCTGTTAGTTTTTGCTGTATATAATTAGGTGTTCCAGTGTTAAATGTATAAATATTTACAATTGTTATGTCTTCTTGATATATTGGCCTCTTTATCATTATATAATGATCTTTTTGTCTCTTTTCACAATTTTTAGTCTAAAGTCTATTTTGTCTGATAGAAGTATAGCTACTTCTGCTTTTGGGGGGTAGGAGGTTGTTGCCATTTGCTTGAAATGTCTTTTTCCATCCTTTCACTCTCAGTCTATGTGTATCTTTAATGCTAAAGTAGGTCTCTTGCAAGCAGGAGATTATTGAATCTTGCTTTTTTATTCAGTTAGCCATTCTGTCTTTTAATTGGAGAATTTAATTCATTTACTTTAAAAGTAATTATTGATAAATAAGGACTTACTATTGCCATGTTGTTAATTGTTTTCTGGTTGTTTCGTAGATCTGTTGTTCCTTGTTTCTTATCCTAGTGTCTCTTTTGTTTTGATGTCCTTTGGTATGGGTATGCTTTATTGTATTCTTTTGTTGTGTTTACTGTGGTTTTTATTGTACTTTTGTGTAATTACTACAGGATTTTACCTTGTGTTTACAATGAGGCTAACAAAATATCTTAAACTTATAACATGCTATTAAACTGATAACAACTCAAAAAAATTCATAAACTTTACTCTTTTACTTCTCATATTTTGGTTATTGCAGTTACAATTTACATGTTTTCTGTATTGTGTAACTAATGATAGATTATTATAGTTAATTTTACTACATTCATTTTTTTTAACTTTTAAACTAGAGTTGCAAGTTGAATTATGTACCACTATGACCATATTGCAAAATCTATAACTATATATCTACCATTACCAGTGAGATTAGCCCTACCTTTTAATGTTCTTAAGATGTTAATTAACATTTTTTTAACTTCTATTCAAAGAATAGAAGTTTATTGTTCCTTATAAGGCAGGTCTGGTGGTAATGAACTCTTTTAGCTTTTGTTTATTTGAAAAAGTCTTTATCTTTTCTTTGTTTCTGAAGGACATCTTCACCAGGTATAGGATTCTTGCTTGACAGTTATTTTCTTTGACTATTTTGAATATGTCATTGCATTCTCTCCTGGCCTGAAGGGTTTCTATTAAGAAATCTGCCTCATGGGGGTTCCCTTGTATGTAACTTCTCTTTTTCTTACTGTTCTCAAAATTCTTTCTTTGTGTTTGACTTTTGAATTTAATTATAATGTATACTGGTGCACCCCTGAAATTCAGGTTCAACCTATTTTGGGTCCTTTGGGCTTCATGGATCTGGATATCCATTTTTTCCTCTAGAGAATTGACTTGTTTCCAGTCATTATTGCTTTAAATATACTACTTTCTGTCCCTTCCTTTTTCTCTTCTTTTTCTGGAATTCCCATAATACAAATATTCTTTCTTTTCATATTGATCCATAATTCCCATAGGCTATTTTCATTCTTTTTTCTTTTTGCTCCTCTGTGTAATTTCCACTGTTGTATCTTCCAGGTTGCTGACTCTTTTACATAATCAAGTCTACTTCTAAAACTCTCTAGTGAATTTTTCAGTTCAGTTATTACATTTTTAAACTTTTCTGTGTTTTTTTGTTGGTTTGCTATTTATTTCTTTGTTGAACTTCTCATCTTGTTCATGCATCATTTTCCTAATTTTGTTTAGCTATATTTGTTTTTTCTTTTAGTTCACTAAACTTCCTTAAGAGAATTAATCTGAATTCTCTGAGAGTCCGTAGATCTCCATTTCTTTAAGAGCAGTCATTGGAGCTTTATTAGTTTCCTTTGGTGGTGTCATATTTAATTGGTTTTTCATGATCCTTTATTCCTTACATTGATACCTGTACACTTGAATAATTAGGATACTCTCCCAGACTTTAAAGGTTTCCTTTGGCAGAGACAGTTCACCAGTTAGCTCAGTTTGGGTTTCTGGGTGTGTCTTCTGGTAATGTCCTTGGGACTGCTATTATGGCCTATCTGTGAGCAAGACAAGTATTTGAGCTCTGAGGACAGAAATGGGGTGTGCCACTGACTGAGAACAGTTAGATAGGACTCCTGACTTGGTTCTGTAACTAAGTGAAGATGTAGGATTAGCTTCACAGTTGCCTAGATTCTCCAGTAAAGCTGACTAAATGATTGGGAGTGGGTACTATATTCAATAATGGGGTTATGAATTAGCTTCCCTGTACTGGCAGCACAGTAGGAGAAGACTCAGGGCCTTATTGTTTGGGGACCCAAATTAGGTCAGAACTACTGGCCTCACTATATTCCCTGGTCAGGTGAGGCCACCAGTTTTGCTCTGCAGGTAGAGGAAGCCACTGGCTGTGCTCTCTGTTTAAGTGTTACTGTATATAAGCCTGTTGAATAGATTATGAAGCTTCCCATATGCACTTGTTAGGTTCCCTGGTCAGGCAGGCTGAAGGCTCTATTCAGTGATGAAGAAGGCTATAAGTTAGATTCCCTGCCCAGGTGCAGTGGGAGAAGTCATTCTAAGGCTGGTAAAGCTTTATGTTTGTTGTCTCAACTCAAGCTGACCAATACGCCAAGTTTCCTGATTGAACAAGGCCCCTGGCTTCCTTCTACAAACTATCAGCTCTTCCTGCCCACTTCTTGGCTTGAGTGATTCTGGATTGCACAGCTTCCAGGAGTTGTCACCAGCTCTTCTGGTCAGAAGAACCAGAAGACCCTCTCCACAGAGGGTGGGACTGTGACTTAGCTTCTCACTTGGGTGTGGGCAAAACTCTTCATTTGAGGATCCAAATCTGGCAGATCTCATCCTATGAAGTTCCTTGTCAGAATGTGTCTCTGACTTGGTTCTGCAGAAGAGCAATGCCACTAGTTAGGCTTACTACTTTGGGCACTGCAGGTATGAACTTGGTCTGCCAAGATCCACATGCTGGTTGTTTTAATCCCCTTCCCCTTTCTCTGTCACAGTCAGATGCCCAGTGGTTGAGCCCCATACATTTCCCTGCAATCCCTATGGTACAAGATCAGAATAGCAGCTATTGCTAAGAACCCACAAGGTTGGGGGTGGGGACTGGTTATCTCCCTGTGTTCTCTCTTCCTACAGAAACTGGAGGCTTAGGAGGGACCTCTCTGCATGGTGCTGCACTGCTCTGAGGGAGGGGAAATGTGGTCAGTATGCAGCCACACATTTTACCCTTCTAACACAGTCTGTCTTGGTTTCTGTGATGCAGGCGTGCGTTTCAACCTCACCACCATGTACTATAATTCCCTCAGAGGTGTCTTGTTCTTGAAAACTTGTTATCTCTCCTTCTTGTGACAGGGAGGGAAGTCAGGAACAACCTATGTCAACATCTTGGTGATGTCACTCAGAAATTTTTAATTTTAATAAACTTTAGCTTATTTTCCGAAAGATTGATTGATTGATTGATTGATTGATTTGAGGTGGGGAGGTAGGGGGAGAAGGAGGGAGATAATCTTAAACAGACACCTTGCTGAGCACAGAGCCCAATGCAGGGCTTGTTCTCACTACTCTGAGATCATTACCTGAGCTGAAACAAAGAGTCAGAGGCTTAACTGACTGAGCCACTTAGGTGCCCCAGCATTTTTTTTTTTAAATAAAGTTTAGCTTATCAACAATTTCTTTCACAGATCCTATCTTTGGTGTTATATCTAAAAAGTCATCAACATACCCAAAGTAATCTGGGTTTTCTCTTATGTTTCCTCTAA
The DNA here is from genome assembly GCF_010015895.1 of Lontra canadensis. Taxonomy (NCBI): domain Eukaryota; kingdom Metazoa; phylum Chordata; class Mammalia; order Carnivora; family Mustelidae; genus Lontra; species Lontra canadensis. The sequence goes on from NW_022631298.1 coordinate 59,780, forward strand.
GAATCTAGGTTTCCTCTTCTAGAAGTTTTATAGTTTTGCATTTTACATTTAAGTCTATAATGCATTTTGAGTTAATTGTTACGAACAATGTAAGGGCTATGTCTAGAGTCATTGTTTTACATGTGGATGTGCAATTCCAGAACCATTTGTTGAGGACTATCTTCATTCCATTGTATTGTCTCTGTTCCTCCGTCAAATATCAGTTGACACAATTTGTATGTACCTATTCCTAGGCTCTCTATTCTGTTCCATAGATCTATTTGTATATTCTCTTGCCAATACCACACTGTCTTGATTTCTGCAGTTCTATAGTAAGTTTTGAAGTTGAGTAATGGCAGTCCTCCAACTTTGTTCTTCAATATTGAGTTAGATGTTTTAGGTCTTTTGCTTCTCCATATAAACTTTATTTATTTTTTATGACAGAGAGAGATAGCAAGAGAGAGAACACAAGCACAGAGGAGCTGGAGAGGGAGAAGCAGGCTCCCTGCCAAGCAAAGAGCCCAATATGGGGATCGATCCCACGATACTGGGATCATGACCCGAGCCAAAGCCTGATGCCCAACATCTGAGCAACCCGAGAGCCCTTCCGTATAAACTTTAGAATCAATTTGTTGATAGCCACAAAATAACTTGCTGGGATTTTTATTGGGACTGTACTGACTGAATAGGTCAAGTTGGGAAGAACTGACATCTTGATAATATATTGTCTTCCTATCCATGAGTACAAAATATCTCTTCATTCATTTAGTTCTTTCATTTCATTTATCAAAGTTTTGTAATTTTTATCATATAGATCTCACATATATTTTGTTAGATTTATAACTAGGTATTTCATTTTGGGGGTGCTAATATACAAATGCTTTTGTTTTTAATTTCAAATTTCATTTGTTCATTGTTGGTATCATGGAAGTGATTGGTTTTTGTAAATTAACTTTGTATCCTGCAACATTGTTATTATCATTTATTAGTTCCAAGAGTTTTTGGTTGATTCTTTAGGATTTTCTACATAGACAATCATGACATCTGTGAACAAAGATAGTTTTATTTTCCCTTCCCAATCTATATGCCTTTTATTTCCCTTTCTTGTGTTATTGCATTAAGTAGAAATGCCAGTATAATATTGGAAAGGACTGGTGTGAGTGGACGTTCTTGCTTTGTACCTGATCCTAGTGGGAATGCTTCTAGTTTCTCCCATTGAGTATGACATTAGCTGCAGGCTTTTTGTAGATATTCTTAACAAGTTGAGGAACTTACCCTCTATTCATAGTTTACTATGAGTTTTTATCATGAATGGATCTTGAATTTTGTCAAATATTTTTTCTGCATCTATTCAAGTAATGGATTACATTAATTAATTTTTGAGTGTTTAACCAACTTTGCATACCTGGCATAAATTCCACTTGGTCCTGGTGTGTAATTCTTTTTATACATTGTTGGATTTGATTTGTTAATATTTTATTGAGGATTTTTGCATCTATGTTCATGAGGGATATTGGTCTGTAGTTTTCTTTTCTTATAATATCTTTATCTGGTTTTGGTTTTAGTGCAATGTTGGTCTCATAGAATGAGTTAGGATATATCCTTTTGCTTATATTTTCTGAAAGAGATTATGGAGAATTGATATTATTTCTTCCTTAAATGTTTGGTAAAATTCACCAGTGAATCCATCTAGGCTTAGTGTTTTTCTGATTTGGAGACTATTAATTATTGATTCAATTTCTTTAATTTCTTTAAGTCTATTCAGAGTATTTATTTCTTCTTGTGTGAGTTTTGGCAAATTGTATCTTTTAAGAACAATTTGAAATACAAATTGGTAGATGCCCTCTGGGTTATCACAGTTGAGGGCATAGAGTTATTCATAGCATTTCTTTATTATCTTTATTATGTCCATAGACTCTGTAGTGATGTCTGCACTTCCATTTCTGACATTAATAATTTCTGTCCTTTTTTTTCTTAGTTGTCCTGGCTAGAGGCTTACCAATTTTATTTACCTTTTCAAAGAAGGAACTTTGGATATCATTGATGTTTTTTCTATTGATTTCTTATTTTCATTTTCATTAATTCCTGACTAGTTTTTATTATTTCCGTTCTTCTGCTTACTTTGGATTAAATTTGCTCTCCTTTCTCTAGCTTCCTAAGGTGGACATTTAGATTACTGATTTTAGATTTTTTTAAATATATGCATATATTAAATACATATATTAAAAAAGAAGCACTGCTTTTGCCACATCCCACAAATTTTGATAAATTGTGTTTTCATTTTTATTTAATTCAAAATATTTTAAAATTTTTCTGAGGTTTCTTTGACCCATGTGTGATTTAAACATATGTTGTTTAATCTCAGTGTATTTGGGGTAATGCCTCTTTTAAAAATAAATGAAAGAAGACAGTTAAGTGAAAACATTTTGTTGTAATCTGTTATAGCCCAGATCCCAATCAAAGCTCTCAAAATAAATGGAAATTTGAGATTATAATTTTTATCTCAATTCTGGACTTCCATATTTAACAGCACACTTCTTTCCATACCCAAGAGCAGAGAGCACTCATGAAATGCAGGGCAAGATCATCTAACTTGAGGATGGAATTTTATTACTATAAATTTTAAAAGAATCACCACAGCTGCTGTGTGCAATGTGCAGGACTAGAATATGTGAAATTCAGTTTGGCCTCCACTATAATTAACACTGTAGAAGAGATTATATTTATTATTATTATTGTAATTGTTATTATTCAAGTGTTAATACACATATTTTTAAACCCACTCTAATCTGGTAACAGCTGATCATGGAAAGATGAATTACTTATTTTCTTGCTTTAGCTATTTATATTATGACTGAGAAATCACATTATTTCACTTAATTAGAGGAATGAACTAGCATGAATCAGTTATAAAAATAGAAGAGAAAAATTTAAAAATAAGTAAGTTTAGTATTCATCATTTAACTATTTTGTATCTCATTTTAATGGAAGAGAAAGTTAGCCTTTTCTCCTTCCTTCAGTTGTGATTTCACTGTAGGCTGAAAGCTAATAAATAAGCCACTTCTGGGCTTTCTTTTTTGATGAGAAAACATTTTAAAAAGCTATTGCTTAAAGCATCTTTCTCTTGTATGAGGAACAAATAAAGCAGAATCTGGTGATTAGACTATATTTGCAACAATTGTTTGTTAAGCCTGGAACTTTTTAGAAACAAGTATACAATTATTCATCTAATCTAAACTTTGCATTTTTCTGTTTTCAGGTCAAACTCCAAGAGTTTGAGGTCGAATTTTGATGGAGGACCCAGATGTCCTCAGCTGTCATGAGGAATACTTACCATATTTGCTTGCATATTTTCTCCATTATATTGGCAGATACTTAGTTATTGACATAGAAAAAAGAGGTGGATTAAGGAGTCAACCTATCAATCACTATAGCCTAGGGCCAATATTACCCTTGACTTGCGTGATCCAAGGCTTTCAGCTTTACTGTATTCTTTTAGAAAGAAGACATTGTTTCACATGGGACTAATAAAACAATAATAAGGATGGTAGGAATAAGAAAAATAACAGATTTCTATTGAGCACCTACTACCCAACTACAGAAGCATGTACACACACACACACACACGCACACACACATTCTGCCTCTTCTTTCCACCATAGTTGTTATCACCTCCTCACATATCCATTTTCCTCCCTGTTGGTGAAAAACTGGAAAAGGGGCTTATTGATGCCTACAGAAGTTTTGAGATGCATTGGTTTGCTATGATATCATCACAGGTATGGAAATGTGGCTTTAACTAAGGGTTCCTTAGTTTGACCAAATGTTTGCACCATTATGTAAGGCATTGCTTACACTTCAAGAAGGACGAGCAAGGGAAGAAACGATGCAAAGAATCTGCTCGAAGTTTGGGAGAAAAAATGTCTTTGTTAGTTAGAGACTTAACCTCTCTCCCAAACATCAAGAACAAAAAAATAACAGCCCTATTAATAGAACAAATGTGGAAATACTGCCAGGACTGAAAATCCCAGCCCATAGCAACTGCCAGTTTGGGGGAACCTCCAGAGGGGAAGTTCCAGAGGGAACTACGGATATTTGCCCCCAGCAAAAATTAGAGGGAAAAGAAGTTCCCTTACCTATTGTTAATTGCCAAAATGCATATCAAGCCTTTTCAATACAAGAGCTTCTTGGACGTTTACACATATATGGAGAGAAAAAAGAGGCAATGACAGTGTTTAGTTTATTTCCTTTCGTAGTTTTCTCAAGTATAACAAATGCTGACTATCTCAGAGGAATAAACTGTAAGGTTTGAAAAAGCTGGACAACAAAAAGATGCATCTTCTTCATCTTTGCCAGGTTAAGATGATCCAAATTGCTCCTTCTGTTTCAAATGTCTATGGATGCCCCTGAATAGACAGATTCACTGGCCATGTGTAACTAGACCTAGTTGTGTTGCTGGGCTTGGATAAAACATTTTCATTAAGCCCTCTTCTGTGTTCCATGGCACTATTGATGAACTGAGTTGCTATGCTGATCAATCAATTTAATAATCAATGCATTTAAAACAATGTTTTTGTATTTTTTGGTTGAGTTGGTTGTTTATTTTACTAAATAAACTTGCTACATTAGGGCCAGAGGGAAAATGTTGCATGCTCACCTAGAAAAAAATGTGAGAAAAATTATCATATTCTCACAATTGATGAAGACCATCACTTTTTTTAATTCCCAAAGTCTTTTTTTAAAGATCTATTCATTTATTTGACAGAGAGAGAACAAGTGGGGGGAGGGGCCTAGGGAAAGAATCTCGAGTAGGCTCCCCACTGAGGGCAGAGCTCAATGTGGGGCTCAATCCCATGACCCATGAGATCATGACCTGAGCTGAAACCAAGAGTTGGTTGCTTAAGCAACAGAGCCACTCAGGCACCCCAAGTTCATCACTTTTTTATAGTGAAAAATCCATACAGTTTGGGTTTCTTTAAAATGATTATTGAACATTTTTTAACTACTCACTTTTATGCTCAACACCAGGCAAGTTATAGGCATGCAAAATTGAACAAACCATTGAAATTTTTGCCCTCATGAAGTTTATAGTTTAGATGACAAGAAAGAGGCTTTGCATAAATAATTAGACAAATAAATAAATATATACAAATGATTAGTGCAATTTAATTTATACTTAAAAAATGAAGAAAAAGCATTTTTAAAAAGGAATGCAAATTATCTTTAATCTTTTTCCTTTTTTCCCTTCCTTCGTTCCCTCTCTCCTTCCCTCCTTCCTTTCTTCCCTCTTTCCTTCCCTCTTTCCTTCCTCCTCACTTTGTTGCTTTATTGGAGAATGTATAGATTGAAAGAGGTTATAACATACAAATATGAAGTAAACCTAAGAGACAACATGAACAGTTTCTTTGAGCAGAAAGCATGGGAAGAAGAATAACAGGGCATAAGAAAAGAAGTGGAGTAGGAAGGAAAAAACACCTAGGACACTATGAATTCCATTTAATATATATGATAATAGAAATTAATGGCATAGGTTGGTAAGCTTAGAAAAATAAATCCAGAGGAAGGAAATCACTTAAGAAAGAATTTTCTTAATTTTTTTGGAAATGGAGTTTCATTTTGTTTTGGGTTGGGTTTAGGTTTTCGTTTTAACGATTTATTTATTTATTTGAGAGAGTGTGTGTGCAGGTGGTGAGGGGTGGGGCAGAGGGAGAGGAAGAGAGAGAATCCCAAGTGGACTTCCTGTTGAGCAGGGAGCTGGATGTGGGGTTCGATCTCACGACCCTGAGATCATGGTCTGAGCTGAAATCAAGAGTCAGATGCCTAACTGACTGAGCCACCCATGTGCCCCTGCTTTGTTTTGTTTTTAAACTGTTCTCATGAAGTATATTTTATTAGCAGAATTTTGGATGAAGTAATTAATTACTGACTCAGAGGAAAGAGATGTAATGCCCATGGTCACAGAGGCAGAGCTAGGTTGGGCTACCAGGTCTCCTAATGCCTAAACCAGGGTTCTTTCCACTGTATTGCTTCAATTCTAAGTAAAGAAAGCTTCCCAAATGCCATGCCTTACTTTTTTTAAAGGACATTTTTAGTTTACATATGAACAACTTGTCTACAGTTTGGCTGGAGGCAGGATACTTATTTCACATCTCTCCTGATTGCCTATGGTCACTCTCCTGGTTCCGTCCAGCCTGTACTCAGAGTTACCTAGTGGGTGAGATTGGGAGAAAAAACTAGGCAGGTGCAACTCTGTACCTCCTTCCTCCCTCCCCACACCCAACCCCCGCCCCGGGTATCTGCCTACAGAGAGCTTTGAGTTTCCATGGGAGAGGCCTACCACAAGCAGATAACCCACCTAAGCTTCATTATCCAAACAGCTTTAGCAATAACAAAACTGACATTTTTATCTCATCCTTTGAGTCCTGTAAGCTCAGATGGGAAAGAAGAGTATAAATTATTGGTACTCCTCTGAGCCCAACATATTTTATCAAGAGACATACTTCATAGTGGTTAAAAACATGGATACTGTGTTTATATCCCAGGTCTGACATTTACTAGCTGCGTGATCTTGGGTAAATTGCTTAACTCCTCTGGACCTCTACAAAGTGGGGACAATAACAGAATCTACCTGGAAGTGTTTATGTAACAATTTGAACAAAATTTTAAGCATCTGGCACATAGTAACACTATATTAATGCTAGCTTTGTTTTTCTCTTAGATAAAATTAAATAGCTTTTTAGCAGTGGTTTATTATTATGTGCAAGGGACAATCTTTCAAGAAGTCTGTCAAGAAGACTGTGTCTTATATAAAGGGACTTTTATATTACACAAATATTTCAAATATTTATTTTTATATGGAAACAATGAAGTTTATGGTTAAAAGTATGGACTCTGGAGTCAGATACCTTGGTTCAAATTCTAGCCTCATGACTTACCAGTTGTGTGACTTCAGGCAAGTTATTTAAGATTGGATCTCAATTTTCTCATATGTGATATAAGGATAATGATAGTATCCACCTTAACAGATTGTCATGGAAAATGAAAATATTTATAAAGTACTTATTGATCTGATATTCTTTATATATTTATTAAAGAAAATAAATGCATAAAGTGGAGTGGAATTGCCAGGTCCTATGGTAGCTCTATGTTTAACGTTTTGAGAAAATGTAAGATATTTTCCAAAGCAGTTGAAACAGTTTACATTCCCACCAACAGTACATGACGGTCCCACTTTCTCCACATCTTCACCAACACTTCTTCTTGTCCATCTGTTTAATTATGGCGATCCCACTGGATGTGAACTGGTATCTCACAGTGCTTTTGACTTGCATTTCCCTGAAGTGGAATGATGTTAAGCCTTTTTCATATGTTGATTGGCCATTCTTGGAGAAATGTGTACTCAGATCCTTGTGCATGAAATATCTTCTTGGAGAAATGTGTATCAGAAATATGTATCAGAACTGGGTGGCTCAGTCATTAAGTGTCTGCCTTCAGCTCAGGTCATGGGATTGAGCCCCATATAGGACTCTCTGCTCAGCGGGGAGCCTGCTTCTCCCTCTCCCACTCTCCCAGCTTCTGTTCCCTGTCTTGCTGTTTCTTTCTCTGTCAAATAAATAAAATCTTAAAAAAAAAAAAAAGAAATATCAGAACTATCTTCCTGGTGCACATTTTAAAAAACTGGGTCATCTTTTTATTATTGAATTATAACAATTCTTTATATATTCTGGGTGCAAGTCCCTCATTAGATATATGATTTGCAAATATTTTCTCCAATTCAGTGAATTATCTTGCACTTTTTTGCTTGTGTTCTTTGAAGCACAAAAGTTTTCCTTTTGAAGACATCTACTTAACCCATTGTTGTTGCTGTTGTTCTCATGCTTTTGGTATCATATCTAAGAAGTCTTTGCTGAACCCAATGTCATGAAGAGTTATTTCTATATTTCATCTAAGTGTTCTATAGTTTTAGTTCTTATATTTAAGTTAATGATACATTTTGAATTAATTTTTTGTATATGGTGTGAGATAGTCTAATATCTTTTTTATTTTTCCCATGAACATCCAGTTGTTTCGGCACCATTTGTTGAAGATTGTTCTTTCCCTATGGAATTAACTTGGTACCTTTCTTGAAAATTAATTGTCTATAAATGCGAGGCTTTATTTATGGACTCCAAATCTATGCCATTGATCTCTGTGTCTATCTTCATGCCAATATTACACTTTTGATTACTGCATCTTTGTGGTAAGCTTTGAAATCAGAAAGAATGACGCCTTCAACTTTGTTCTTTTTTAATATGATTAGACTAGTATGAGGACCTTGAATTTCCAAATGAATTTTAGGATTAACTTACAAATTTCTGTAAAGAAACCACTTTGGATTTTCATGGGGATTGCATTAAATCTATAGATCAAGTTGGGGAGAATCTCCATATAACAATATTTAGCTTTTTGAATTATGAACACAGGATGACTTTCCATTTATTTACATTTTCTTTCCTTCCTTTCAACAGTATTTTATAGCTTTCAGTGTAAACTTTACACTTTTTTGTTAAATTTATTCCTAAGTATTTAATTATTTTTTATATTCTTTTGGTTCATTGTTAACATATGAAAATGTAATTAATTTATGTATAAATTGTACCTGGCAACCTTACTGACCTTCTTTATTCTAATAGTTTTTGTGTATATGTTCCTCGAGATTTTATATATTCAAGATTGGTTCATGTAAAAATCAAAATGGTTTTACTTCCTCCTTTCTAATCCAGATGCCTTTTATTTCTTTTTTTCTTATCTAATTGCTGTGACTAGACCCTCAAGTACAAAGTTGAAAGGAAGTAGGAAGAGTGGATACCATTGTTTTGTTTCTGATCTTAGGGAGAAAGCATTCAGGATTAATTAAGTATGATGTTACCTGCGAACTTTTAAGGATGCTCTTTATGAGAAAGAGGAAGTTCCCTTCTACTTTTAGTTTGTTGGGACTTGTTATTATGAAGAGGTGTATTTTATCCAATACTTTTTCTGCATTTATTGAAATGATCTTGTGGTTTTGTCCATTATTCGATCAGTATGTTATATTACATTGATTGATGTTAAAGCAACCTTGTGCTTCTGGGACAAGCCCCACTTGATCATGGTACCTAATCCTTTTTCTATATTGCTGGATCCAGTTTGCTGGTATTTTGTTAAGGATTTTTGTGTCTATATTCATAAGGGATAGTGACCTGTTAGTTCTATTGTCATATCCTTGGTTTTGGTATCAGGTTAATATTAGCCTGATAAAATAAGTTGGATAATGTTCCCTTGCCTTCTACTTTTTGGAAGAGTTTGTGAAGAAATAGTATTAACTCTTCTTTAAATGTTTGGTAGAATACAATAGTAAGTTTATCTGGGAACGGGTTTTTCTTTGTGTAAAATTTTAAAACTACTAATTCAATCTCTTTACTTGTGACACCTCTACTCAAATTTTTCAATTTCTTCTTGAATCAGTGTTGATAATTTGTGTCTTTCTAGGAATTTTTCCATTTCATCTATGCTGTCTAATGTGTTGGCATACAGTTGTTCATAATATTTATTCATAATCTTTTTTATTTCTGGATGGTTGGAAGTAGCATTCTCCCTTTCATACTTGGTTTAGTAATTTGAGTCTTCTCTCTTTTTCCCTTGCTCAGTCTGGTTAAAAGCTTGTCCATTTTGTTGATCTCTTTTAACAACCAATTTTTGGTCTTGTTCATTTTCTTTATTGGTTTTGTATTTTCTATTTCATTAATGTTGTCTCTAATCTTTATTATTTTCTTGCTTCTGCTTTCTTCGGGTTTAATTTGCCTTTTTTTTTTTTCTAGTTCCTTAAGGTGGAAGGCTAAGTTACTGATCTGAGATCTTTTTATATAGGTATTCAGAGCTATAAATTTCTCTTCTCTTTTCTTCACTGCAAATTATAAGTTTTGGTATATTGTGTCTTCACTTTCTTTCATCTCAAAGTATTTTCTGATTTCCTTTGTGATTTCTCCTTTGATCCATTTGTTATTTAAAAGTGTGTTACTTCATTTCCACACATTTGTGAGTTTCACAAATTATTTTTGTTGTTGGTTTCTAATTTAATTTCTTTGTGGTGAGAACATACTTTTTAGACTTCAATCCTTTTAAATTTATTGAGTCTTTATATGACCCTGCATATGGTCTATCTTGGAGAGTGTTCTGTGTGCACTTCAAAAGAATGGGCATTCTACTGTCATTGCATGGAGTGCTCTAAAGATGCTTTTTCTAGCTGGCTTATAGTGTTGTTCATATCTTCCATGTTGTTGATCTTCTATTTTTTCTAGCCATTATTTGTGGGATAGCAAGACTTCAGTGGGTAAAAGAAACAATAATAACAGGAACACACATATATGGCAAAAGCTGTATGTGTATGGCAAAAGCTAACCATTCTCCCATCATTACATACTGCAAACAGTACATGCTGAAAATAACAACAATAGTGAATAAGATAGTTGGGACTACTGAGGTCAGCTTTCCCATTTCCTGCAGCCCCTATTTAATGCCTCACTAGGACATATACTGATAGTCATGTTCCTTGATACCCCTCACATAATTGCTTTCTTGAGTTGTTTTGTCTTTGCATCCATATACTGTGCATTCTACGAAAATAAGATTAAGAGTCCACCCAGACTTGGGGCTCCATTTCTGCACCTGCCCTTCTCAGCAGTCCCTGGTGGTACAGCCCCTTTGGGCTTCTCTTTGTTCCAAGTTATTGGACTCAGAGTAATAATTTCATCTCTCAGCAAATACAGTACCATCACAATTATTAAACATGGGTTGGTGAATTCTCCAACTATTATCATTCATAGTGTACATATTTTTATTTTAATTCTATAGCTATTTCCTGTTTAGCCCTCTACCCATTTACTATACTTGAAAACCATATTTAAACCTTATTACACCACCAGAGTTCATCCAGCTCTTCTCCTTTTGTCCACATACATACCAGAGAGAGACATAAAACTTTGGGGATGGAGAGGAGTAAACGTGGGGAGTCCCAGGGCTTGGTGGTATAAAGGATCAGCATAGTACACTAGTGGCAGACTTAAAAGATCAAGTCAGGTTAAATATGATGGAAGTCAGAATTCTAACTAGGAAACTGCGAAGTTCAGGGCTGCAAGTTGTATATTAGAAATCACAGATGAGTATGATCTCATGGTTAATTGATTTTTGACAAGAGTGCCAAGACAATTTAATGAGAGACAGAATAGTCTTTTCAACAAATGGTGCTGAGTCAACTAGACATCCACATGCAAAAAAAAAAAAAAAAAAAAAAGACAGACCTATTCAAAAGGGATTATAGGCCTAAATGTAAGAGCAAAAACTATAAAACTCTTGGAAGAAAACAAAGGAGTAAAACCTTGAGGGGCGCCTGGCTGGCTCAGTGAGTTAAAGCCTCTGCCTTAGGCTCGGGTCATGATCCCAGGGTCCTGGGATAGAGCCCCACATCGGGTTCTCTGCTCAGTGGGGAGCCTGCTTCCTCCTCTCTGTCTGTCTACATCTCTGCCTACTTGTGATCTCTGTCTGTCAAATAAATAAATAAAATCTTTGGAGGGGGAAAAAAAACCTTGAGTAAGGCAAAGTCTGCTTAGATATCACACCAAAAGCATAAGCAATTAAAGAAAAAATAATTAGACTTCATCAAAATTAACAACTTTCATGCTTCAACAGATGCTATTAAGAAAATGAAAATACAACTCACATAAGGGGAAAAAATATTTGCCAATAATATATCTGATAGGGACTTGTGCCCAGAGTAAATAAAGAACACTTTCAATTTAACACACAAAACCAATTAAATGAATTAAAACAGACACAAAGGATTGAATAGACATTTCTCCAAAGAAGATATACAAATGGCCAACAAGCACATGCTTACCATCATTAGTCATCAGGGAACTATAAATCGAAACCACAGTGAGACTGTAGCATGGCCACCGGCACAGCTGCTGCCTTAGCATTCTTGAATCAGGAGAGCTGGTGGAGGGCAGTCTGCGAGTCCCCGCTCTAGTCACTGTGGATAGTTTTTCCTTCAGCTGCGAGGTGTCCAGCCACACCCATTCTTTCACCTTCAAGGTAGAGAAAGAGGGTGATGCGGAACACTTGCTGACTTTGACCATGCTCTGCCTCACTGAGGGGGCCAAAGAGGAGCATAATGTGATGCAATGAATGATAGAAGTCATGGCCAAGAACCATGACCACAGTAGATTGATAGTCCCTGTGGCCAACCTCAAGTTGTCCTGCCAACTCATGCTCAGTTTGGATGATTTACAACTCCAGCCACCTGTAACCCTGTGTCTGCGTCAGGTTCTGGCCCTGTGCAAATCAGAGGCTAGCACGAGATTGTTGCTATAAGCAATGACATTTCTGGGGAAGAAGAGAGTGAAGAATGGAGTGAGGAGGAGGAAGCTGAGCTGGGTCCCATCCTGCCTGCCAAGAACCAGTGGTGTAGGCCCTAGCCTTCTTGGAGTGGGAGGAACTCTGAATTTCTATCCTGACCCTGTTTTCCCCACTTGTTTATGAGATCGAAGGTCAGCATCTGAAGCTCAGGACTACACATTTTTACTACTTCTACATTTTTGGATAAAGTTTGAATGAAGTGATGTGAAGACTTTTTGGGGAAAAAAAACACAAAAAACAAAAAACAGCACATGGATTCCATGGAGCATTGGGTGTGGTGCAAGAACAATGAATACAGTTACGCTGAAAATAAATTAAAAAAAAAAAAACAGCACACAGTGAGATACTACTTCACACTCACTAGGATTGCTATAATAAAAAAAGATGGACAAGAATAAGTGTTGAGGGTGCATGGGTGGTTCAGAGGGTTAAGCCTCTGCCTTTGGCTCAGGTCATAATCTCGGGGTCCTGGGATCAAACCCCACATCGGACTTTCTGCTCGGCAGGGAGCCTGCTTCCTCACCCCCACCCCCATGCCTGCCTCTCTGCCTACTTGTGATCTCTCTCTCTCTCTGTCAAATAAATAAATAAAATCTTTTTTTAAAAAACACTGAATTTATACCTTAAAATATTGAACTTTATGGTTTATGAATTGTATCTCAATAAAGTTAGTATTTTTTAATTTAATTTTTTTCAGTGTTCCAAGATTCATTGTTTATGCACCACACCCAGTATTTTTTAAAATGTGAATAAGATAATTTCCCAGCTCTTAAGAAAGTCACACTTCAGCATGGGTAAAATTGCCATTGCTGGTTGTTTATAACTGAGCCTCTGTCTGGACTTCCCACCTGAGAGGTCAGTGCCCTTGGGATAAACTCCTGTTACCTACCTGGAAGATGATTCTCCTGTACGTCAGGTGAATGCCATACCCCACTATGCCGTCTGTCCAACTGTGGCACACATGCAACAGACACTCAGAAATTCTTGAACTAACTTGGTTTCTTCCAAATTCTCAGCTTGTCCGTGGGAAACTCAGTCTCATGCTGGATCACTCTGATTCTCAATACTAGTCCTGTCTACCTGGATGATTTACTACCTCAGAGATCTTTTCTGTTTTCATCAACTGTCCTAATGGATATCGAGTCTTGCTTATTCTATTTCAACTGAGGTCCATTTCTGACCATGCTGAGTAGATCTCCTTCCAGCTACCTGTCAAGTGGCCTCATATGGCTGGCGAGGCAATGTGGTCTAACCCAAGAATACAGCAGTTAAGAGTCCAATCCTCCACATTCCTCAATTTAGACAAATAGCAAAGCTCGGTCACTCCTCTTTCTCTCTCAGCCTTCTCTTTTCAACTTCACACTGTGGAAAGAATGATCTTTAAAAAAATGTGAATCGGATCATGCCTCTTCCTTCTTAATTGCTAACACAGATTGAATGCTTAATGTCAAATACATTTCTAAGCCCTTTATATCTATTGATATGTTATATCTTGATGACAGTAAGTATTATTCTTCTTCTCATTTTACAGATGAGCAAGATGAAGCATGGAAAGGTTAAGTTGCTTACCCAAGAGAATACATTCACTAAGCTCTTGGCATGAGAAATCAACCTAGACAGCATGTCTCCAGAGTCCTTGATCTCAGCATTATACCATCCCCTTCTCAACAGCTCATTCCACTGAGAGTAAAATTCTTACCATGGTTTTCAAGGCCTATATGATCTGGTACCTGCTCTCCTCATCTTCTAGCCCTGCCCAGTACCTGAGCTCACCGTAATCCAGTCACATGAGCCTGTTGTTAATGCCTTGTATGTGTCAAGCTCTGCCCCCACCCCAGTACCTTTGCACTTTCAGTAGCCTCTGTGATGTATCTTCTTTCCTCCCCTTCCTTTGCATGTCTAGCTGTTTAAATGTTACCATATCAGAGATCTTCCCTGATCTTCCTTTCTTAGCAAATACTCCCTCTCCAGCTCTCTGTCCCCTGACCATTCTTGTATGACAGTAGCCTGCTCATTTTGTTCCAATCATTTTTCTCAATGTGTTTACCCAATTATGAACTGCCTCCCCTGTTGGACTGTGGGATCTTGAAGATGGGAGCTATGTCTGATTGGTTCACTTGGCACCTAGCTCTCTATCTGACATGATGTCAGCACATAAGCAAAATTAGCTTAACGAATGATGAAGAGGGCTTAACCTATAACTTTGTTATAGGACATATCAACTTATACTGCTATTATTCTGGACTTCTTAAAGTAGGGCTCCATTTTTGTTAATCTGTATGCCCTTTGTGTCTAGTATATTCACACTAGAACACTTTAATATATATTGAATAAAGAGAATGAATAAAGGCGTGAGCCATTAATGGCCAGGATTTGCCAAGAAAGGCTTTACAGAAGAGGTACTTAAATGATTTATTTCAGTTGCCAAAAACATTTTTTCAAACATAAAAGATATGCATTTTTAAGGCTCCTTATGAAGCAAACAGTTCTTGCCAAATAACATATCAATCATTCAAATGTAATGGAGAAAATACCATATGGATACTTTTATTGCAAAAAAAAGGGGGGGGGCATGGGTTTAAGTTATATAGGAACCTACAGAAAAAGAGAATTTTGCCAAGCATTTAAATAGTGACAAGGTATTAATGTTGGCCTCCAAATCCCCAAAGGGACAGACCATATTTATGCATACCTTCTGAACTGGATCAAGGGCCAGGTGATTTAATCCTCAACAATGGTGGTTAGTGGAGATCAATTCTTTTTTAACTCAAATGATGAATGAGACAGATATGGACTAAATCAGTTGTTGTATAAGCTGCTTATTTTACTCACACTTAACCTATAATTCATTATTCTTATAATACAGTGCTTCAGACAAGTTAGTGAAGTCAGAGTGTGGGATTAGAAACACAGCTCTATTACTTACCTGCTGTGTGACTTCAGGCAAAATATTCTCTAAGCTTTGGCTAAGCTTTGGTTTCCTGGCTAATAAAATTGGGATAATAGTAGTACCTGAATGTGAAATGCTTTCCATAGTGCCTGTCATACAGATATCCTTCACTAAGGGTTAGATATTAATAGTAGTGTTTTGGGTCATGTGGAGGAGGAGGCAGCAGTTTGGCTATCAAGAGATCTAACTTCTAGTCCCCATTCTTTCACTAACTACTTGTAAGGCTTTGGGCAAATCCCTTGGTGGTTTTCTGTTTCAGCTTCCTCTTTGATAAATAAGGGCATTTACATGACTATTTGTTTCAGATATCTATTGCTACGTAATAAACCATCAAAACTCAGTGTCTGAAAATGACAACTCATTATTTTCATAGCTCTGTGGGTTGGCTGGTAGCAAGTGGAATGTTCTTTTGCTCTATGTTATATAGCTGAGGTCACTCAAGTACCTGCATTCAGCTGGGGGTTTGCTTGGGGAAGTAATATGTAAAGTAGCATCTCACCATCTATGGTCTCTCTCTTCACGTACTCTCTTCATTTCATAGTCTAGCCCAAGTATCTTTACAACGACACTTCCAAGAGGGAGTATTCCAAAAGGACAAATTCCAACATAAAGGGCTTATCAAGCTTCTATGTCGTTTTGCTTGCTGATATTCCATTGGCCAAAGCCAGTCAGATGGCCAGCCCTGAGTTAGTTTGGAAGAAGACTACCCAAGGGCATGAATACTGTGAGGTGTGTTTTACTGGAGACCATCAATGGAACAGTCTACCCTACCACGATTCCAGATTTTCTTCAGAATCAGCATACACCAACTTAATTATCTTGTGCTTAGTACCCAGATTTCTTTCCATGACCTTTCCATTTTGTCATTTTGCTTCTTAATACGCTATTGTTTCATTAATATGGCATGCTTATGGAAGCCATCGTAGGTCAAATTCCCTTGTCTATTAAAAAAAATAATAAGCTGTAGACAAATTTTCCACTTTTACTTTTGTTGGAGTTTTCCCTAACTGTTGACTTGGCCCCTAACCTTCTTGGGTCGGATAGATGTCAATATGCTAAATTTTCAATCACTTGAAATTTTAAGGACTATTCCCCACCCCACAAAAATTTCACTACCTTTCTTTAGGCTTCCCTTAATCCACTGTCTTTCCCTACCTCTTTTCTCCTTTTGTATCTCTCAGAGAGGCATTTACATAAGGTATACAGCTCCAGCTGCTCAGTGTCTACACAAGTCTAATCTTTTCTGGAACTTTCCCTCGGCATCCTCCTAGAACAAAACAGAAGCAGCTCTCTTCACTTCACATAATGTTCAAGCCCTGCTCTTGCATCCCGTGTTTCAGCAAATGCTGATCGTCTGCCTGTTGATGCTGAAAAAAGAAGTTCCGAATTTTCTATCCATCTGGAGCCAACTAGAGGATGTGTAGGTTCAGGAAAACCCCCATCTCCCCAGCTGACAGTCCCATGCGCATTGGCGCAATTGCACCCACTCTGTCCCTTGTCATCTATATGCATTTTTGAAAGTCAAAGCAACAAACCACTGTTCATTAGAACAAGCTGTTTCACACTATCTTTAGGGACATACCCTATTGCTGATATAAAAACTTGATGCAGGGGTTGGGGTTTTCATCTCAAAATGCCCCCATTCTGGTCTCTGGCTGAGTCATTTCAGGTTGAAGTGGAAACCTAGCAACTATCTGGTTAATGGGATCAATTGAGGTAGCAGGAGGTCTGGCTGAGGTACAGAGTTTAGCATTTAGCAACAATAAAGAGCTTGGAAAGACTGTGGACTCAAAATGAGGGTTTTAGAGGGGGGTGGGGTGATGAGTGAGCCTGGTGGTGGGTATTAAGGAGGGCACTTATTGCATGGAGCACTGGGTGTTATATGTAAACAATGAATCTTGGAACACCACATCAAAAAAACATAAAATAATTTTAAAAAAGAGAAAAAGAGCTTGGAGTCTAGGCTTTCCATAAGGCTAAAAAAATCTTGTTAGAAGGCATTTCAGGAGGCTGAACAATCACTTTCCTGGGATTCCTCTCTTTAGAAATCAACAAAACAAAAACCACACAGATCTTATCTGATAATTGCTATTAACTATGCTGTAATGTTTTCCCAAGGTTATCTAATATGTCATTGATAACACACAGAGTAGAGCTAGGGTGGGTCCTTCAACAGAGCATCGCGTCAGGAAAGTTACTAATATGTCAAATAGTTTCAAGAAGGCACACCGAGCTCACTGATACAATTTTTGAAACTATATATTTTATAAAGTAATATGGATTGATTAATACAAACTGAATACAAACTGCCTTCCTGAAGGCAGAATAGCAATGCAAACTTGTCATGGCTTTGCTCACTTTTAATTGAGTGTAAATATATCTGAGGTTAATGTGTGTTTTGAGAAGTCAACTCCCAGTAAAAATCAAATGTTCCAAAAATTCTCCCGTTTATGTAAATGATCCAAGAATACTATGCTTCTTATATGTATGTGTTTTTTAAGAAAATCATTTTAAGAAAATGAATTTTAACAGAAGAAACAGTAGAAAGAATAATAAGTTAAATACATTAAAATACAAAATGTATTGTTCATTTTGTCTGTTTCTAGCAATACTACGTAATGGAAAAAATCTTATCTTAAAAAGACTAAGAGTCTGTATAGGCATAGAAAAACATCTGAGCAGATCTACAAGAGGATATTTGACTCTAGGTAGAGAAACCAGGGGTGGCAGGGAGATTCAGTTCACATTTATATGTTCATTTTATGGTAGACTTTATAACATTATCATGTATTACATTATCATAGAAAATTAGTTGAAAAAGGACAAACTTTAGTTTCGTATTTTCTTTTCTTAATCTTATCCCCAGGTCACAAGTAGAAGTTAATAGGGATAGAATTTACAGAATTTACAGAACTTTTAGAGTTGGAGATTTTTGAGATCATCTGCCCCATTATATCAACTATTTCTTTTTTTTAAAGATTTTTTATTTATTTATTTGAGAGAGAGACAGAGAGAGCATGAGAGGTGAGAAAGTCAGAGGGAGAAGCAGACTCCCCGTGGAGCTGGGAGCCCCATGCAGAACTTGATCCTGGTACTCCAGGATTGTGACCTGAGTTGAAGGCAGTTGCTTAACCAACTGAGCCATCCAGGTGCCCCTCAACTATTTCTAAACTAGTGCTAAGTTTATCCAGTTTGCCTAACACTAAACACAACTACATTCCAATAGAGTTAAAGAATGTGGGCAGCCACTGGAATTCACCTTAATGGAATCTGACCTGCAGTTGAAGGTGTATGGTGTAGGTTTCTACTTTACCCCTTAGCCTCATGAAGGCTCAAGATTCTTCTTTCAAGAAATGGGTAAGATGGGCAGAAGAGGTGTTTGCCTATGAGGGTGAGCCTTTAGACACCAGAAGGTTCCCTCCTAATCACCCCCTAATTTCCAAATACATTCCATTATAGATTTAAACTCTTTCTTTTTTTTATTTTTTTGAGAGAGAGAGAGAACAAGCCTGAGAAGGGGAGAGGGGCAGAGGGAGAGGGACAGAGAGAATCTCAAGCAGTCTCCATGCTCAGCACAGAGCCCAAAGCAGGACTTGATCTCACAACCCTAAGATCATGACCTGAGCCAAAATCAAGAGTCAGACCCTCAATCTACTGAGCCACCCAGGTGCCCCCAGACTTAGACTTTTGAATGAAGACTTATTTACTGAAATGCTTGTGTCCCTGTGAGGGGTAAGCAATAAAACATAACACAAAGAAGAACTGAACCTCCTGATTCTTTCCTGAACATTGGGAAGAAAGAAGGTGAAGGGAGAAGAAGAATTAGGGATACCATAGAGAGGAAAGGACATGCTAAGGAAAGCTTGGCCTGAATCATTCTTCTATCTACAGAATCCTACTGCCGTGTAATAAGCTTTAGAAAGTGGCTTTTGGTGATAACTTGAACTTTTCTAAAACTAAGCAACACCAGCAATTCCTCAAGTTTGAAAATCCCAGTAGCTCCCCTCTTTGTGATCTCACTGCTGTCTCATCACTCTTTTCTGGACAGAGCAAGATCTATCAGTTTGCTCTACACTTGTATGGAGACCTCTGAGCCCAAGGTTTGCTTGGAAACAATGTCATCAATATTATATAACACAACCTAATGAGAAAGTGGAACACTGAACAACTGGAAGGAGAGTTCTAAAGAAGTTCAGGATGCTATCGGAAAAGTATATGTTGGTGCATGTGTGGGCATGTGTGTAAGTGTATACACACACAACACCTCTTCACTATTATTCATCCTTAGTACTCCATGAATTGGGTCTCCAGCTCCTGGAAACCTACCCTAACTATTCACAGCATACTGATTGAATACACATCTCTCATAGTCTTTTCAGGACTATAGTACAATTATTGTATTTCTTACTTACCTTCTTCACTATGCCATAGAAATCTTTATGGGCAGTGACTGTGTCTTCTATAACATCTCCCAACACCATGACTGACATACAGTTGGTACATGATACATTTTTCATGAAGGAAGGAAGGAAATGAAGCTACTTAACTGCATTTTAACTGAACTAAAACTAGAAATTTCTCTCTCTACAGAACACAAATTTCAAAAGAATTATGAATGTATCCCTTGCCCAGCATTGATTCTTATGAGCTCTTCATGGCTGGAGCTTCGGTAGGAGTCTTACAAACAGCATTTGACAGTAGTCTCTTTTCTTGTCTTCCAGGAAGAGAGAATTCTAAATGATCCTTATTCAAGAATTCCCAGGTTTTTGCACAGGTATATATTAAGATTTGGATTTTGCAGGGAGGAATGTTGGACAATGAGCTGAAAATAAGGAGAAGAATGAGCCAGAAAGGAAAGGACCAGTCACGCTGGGTGGGGAAAACCAAAGCAAGAGCAGCCAGCCTAACACAAGCTTGCCCTGAAGATTCTGCCAACTCTCTTAGCTCTTGCTTTTTCCCATTTCAAGTTTGCACACGTCTCTGGAACTCCCTGAAGACTTTTGTGAGGGAAAACCCCACCTACAGGTTCTGGATGAAATGTTCCTCCTAGCTTCTAGAAATGAGTCCCCTGGTCCTACTATTACTCATTTCCTGGAAAAGCTGTAACTGGTCTATTCTGACATTCAGAGCCATTCAAATTCAAGAAGAAGATAGAGAAATCATTCAGAAAATTCAAGAAGTTAGGTAAATCATTCAGAAAAGCCTCAAAAACCAATTGCTCTGTCTTTTGCTTTATCAAAAACTTCATGAACATTTTTACTGGTACTTTCTTTGTCATGTTCTGGGTGAATCAGCATGAAACAAAGTGACTTCACTGCCAAGTTTAAACTTAATTCTGCAAAGGATGTTATTTCTAGCTTTGAAAAACTGTGCTCAAAACTTGAATCTAAAGTAATAATACACCCTTTCTGGCCTTATATAAAGTAATCCCTATAACCTGAAGCTTGGCATGATCTCTAGTTTTAGAGGTGCTGTTATTACCTATATTTCTTTATTTGTCACAACAATCCCGGTCTTGTTTTGTACCCTGGCATTGGTAACTGTAGCTTACCTTTCAGGAAAAACATATTTATATTACCCTTACCTGTGTATGATTACCTGGCAAACAGAAAAGCCAGTCTTGAGACTATGCCATCCATAATTCCCTCCTTTCTTATGCCAAGCTCTTGAGATTCTAACATTTTAATTAGGAGAGTTTCTTTTCTCCAATTCTGTAATGCCTTTTCAGGCTGAGTTTGAGTACGGCCTAAGGATTCAAGCTCTAGACTGTAGGTCCCTCCCTGAAAAACTGCCATCGACCAAAAGAAGCAAATAATTCCCTTCCATGCACAAGGCAGTGCCAAGTTGCAGGAATATCTTTGTGGGTTTGTGAGAAAATCTGGCCTCAGTACTTCAGCATCTTTAGACAAGCAAGCTTGTTGTTTATCCCAGTCTAGCCCTTCCATCACAGGAGGACACAAGCACCGTGATAGTAATAAAGTCCATGGGTCATAGTGATTCTCAATCATCAACAGTTCCCCCAAAACTCTTACTTCTTGCAACCACTACATTTCATCTTTTACACAATGTATTTGTACTACAGATACCTATAGACCTATCAGTTTCTTCAAAAGAAAGAGAATGAAGAGGTATATAACAAAAAGATATAACTTCACTTGTACAATGGAAATTTGAATTTGTGCTTTAGGCACTACAGAAGCAGTGAACCAAGCGACTAATTTACCATCCCATGTAGTATGATCCATAGATTATGAGAGGCTACACTGAGTGGACACTAAAGCTTTCATTCCATTCAAACCCTGCCCAAACTCTTAGGATGGTTGAATTCTTGTTAACAGAATATTCTGATTAAGAAGGAAAAAGGGAGGGGCACCTGGGTGGCTTAGTTGGTTGAGCATCTGGCACTTGGTTTTGGCTCAGATCATGATCTCAGGAGCCTGCCTAAGATTCTCCCTCTTCCTCTGTCCCTACCACCCTACTCACTGTGTGCATGTACTCTCTCTCCCTTTAAAAAATAAATCTTTAAAAAAAAGGGGGGGGGAAGGGAGTGATGTTATCAAGGCAGGAATATAGGTCAATCTCAACTTTAATACCCTTCACAAGGCAACCAACAAGCAACTATCCATTGACAAGACACCTTTGTGAAAACCCCAGAACCCAAGGGTGAGGCTAAAGCATTGCTTTGTATCACAGAGACTGAGAGGATAGCATTAGAAGAGAAATAGAAGCAGCTGCGCTCTGCCACATTGCCCCTCCCCCAGACCAGCACAGTGCCACACCAAGAGGGTCTCCTGGGCCTACAGTTTCTCTACTGGATAAAAGGGAGCTGAAGACAGATATCCAGCTTCCCCAGCTTTATGGAATGCTTCCCAGGAGGCTCAAGTAGGGAAATCTGCAGGGCTTGGCCACTGAGGATCAGACAGAAATGGAGAAGGAAATAAACGGTTACAGGTATCAGTACTCAGATCTTGGCAAGACCACATTCCTCTTCCCAGCTGTGCTCGAGCGGGGATTCCAGCCAGCAACTCTGCCTATCTACAGAGTTGAGCTGGTGGCCCTTTATGACCAGGGATCCCAGTAGGCAGTTCTGCCTGGTTCAGACCCACAGAGGCAGGAAAGCACACTGGAAGCCCCGCCCAGCTGCTTGAGCATAGCTTCACCTGACCAGAGAATCTGGGCAGCTGCAGAGCCCATCCTATAGCATGGCCAAGCAGGGAATGAAGTTGGCAATCCTGCTGAACAATGAAGTACAGCCTCTGGCTCTGTATAACCAGGAAGCCTTCACAGTGACACTGGACAGCCTCAGAACCCAGCCTACAGTACCACCCAACCACAGTGATACAGTCCAATCATGAAGCATTCTCTGTGGTCCCTCCCAAGAAAAAAGCCTGGAAAGTGACTCCACTGAACCATGGAGCAAAGTCTCTTGCTCCACCCAAATGCAAGATACAACTGGAGGCCCCTCCAGACCAGAAAGTCCAGCCAGTGAACTTGATCAGCAACAGAGCACAACCAGTGGCCTACATGATCATGAAGCACAGCCTACAGCTCAGCCCAGCTTCAGGACACAGCCTGCATCCCTGCCTAATCAAAAAGCAAAATCGAAGTCCCTGTCTGACCACAGCCCTGCCAAAACAGAGTCCGGCCAGCAGCACCATATAGTTGGAGATCACAGCCAGAGATTCCATCCCACAGGGAGTAATTACAGAATGAAACCTGTAGTCAGGGCTGATCAAGAAGTCCAACCAGGGGAACCACCCTGCCAGAAACACAGCAGGTGACCTCACCTGGCAAGAAGTGACTGCAGAGTCCAGCTAGTGGCCTTTCCTGATCATGGAACACAGACAGCAGTCCTGCCTGATCAGGAAGCCCAGTTCTCTTGCTAGAATATAGAGCCCAGTTAACAGTAGAACCCATTCAGCAGCACTCCCCTGTCCTGGGAGAACAGGCTCTCAAATAGAGACCCCCCAAATCAACCTCCACCTTCCCATTCGGAACTCCAAGCTGAGCTGATTGGTGAAGAACCATCCCTGCCAAAGTGAATCTGTAATGTCTAGAGGAGGAGATGCAAAGAAAAGGTCACACAGAAATTCAAGAGCTGAGGAATACAGTGACCTAACTGAAACACACAATGGAAACTGTCACAACCAAGAAGATATTCGAACGGGCAGCAGGTTCATGAAAATGTGCTTCATATCACTAATGGTTAAGGAAACACAAATCAAAACCACAATGAGAGGTCACCTCACACCGGATAGAATGGCTAATATCAAAAAGCCATAACAAGCACTTGTGAGGATGTAGAGAAAAGGGAACCCTCATGCTCTGTGGTGGGAATACCCACTGGTGCAGCCACTATGGAGAACAGTATTGAAGTTCCTAGAAAAATTAAAAATTAAAAATCAAACTCATGTACTATCCAGCAATTCCACTTCTGGGTGTATATTCAAAGGAAATGAGATCACTGTATCGAAGATCTTTCTGCAACTTCATATTCATAGCAGCACAATTGACAGTAGCCAAGACATGAGAACAACTTAAGTATCCATCAGTGCATGGTTGGATAAAGGATATATATCTTTTTTATATTATATTTATATTCAGCCATAAAAAATAATGAATTCTTGCCATTTGCAACAACATGGTTGAAACTTGAGGGCATCATGCTAAGTGAAATAAATCAGACAGAGAAAGACAAGTACTATATGATCTCACATATATGTGGAACCTAAAAACAGTCAAGCTCATAGAACCAGAGAACAGACTGGTGGTTTCCAGATGCGAGGAGTGGGGTGTGGGGGAAATGGGTAAAGGTAGTCAAGTGGTATAAACTTCTTGTAGGGTGATTAAGTTCTGGGGATATGATGCAACATGGTAACTGTAGCTAACAATATTGTACTATGTATGTGAAAGTTGCTAATGGAGCAGAATGTAAAAGTTCTCACCACACACACACAAATTGTAACTATGTGAGGTGATGGATGTGTTAACTAACCTTATTGTGATAATCATTTTGCACTACATACATATATAAAATCACTACATTGTATACCTTAAACTTACACAATGTTAGATGTCAATTACATATCCCCAGGAAGCTGGGAAAAAATGCCAGGATAGGGGACCCTAAATGATTGAAAACTAACATCCTATAAACTCTAAGAAGTTAGCCCAGTCTCCTATTTCTGGAGTAGATTGTTACAATTTATATTTTCCCATTTGGGGCAGTTCAGCGACAGCCAAGTGTATAGTCACAACGAAGCAATGTGGCTCCTGTGACTCATCCAAATTGGGGCACAATTAGCAAAATGTGTTCCCATAAATGGCAGTTTCACTACTAAATTCTGGGAAGAAACCAGGAGCTATGTAAGACAGAACAGTATGGGGAAAATGGTAAGTCAGTCTTGCTAAAGTAAAACACATTGGTTATGTCTTTGGGTGAAGAGGGTCAAAGTCAGAATGACTTGTTAGAGTTACTATTACAATTCCCAAGTTGAACAGCAGTCAAAGCCTGTAGCAATTTTTGAGTGGGGGAAAAATATGTAGACTCTAAATATTAGACTCAGGAGAATAGTGTATTTGTCAGACTAAGCAAACACTCCAACTTTAACAATTCTAAATTTAGAACCAATCTTGAACCGTTCATTGGAGGTCTGTGTCCACATGGGCTGAAAAAGGATATTTTTGGTATCTGTTCCTTAGTGCCTATAAGAATAACAACTCCTTGATCTCAAGATCAATGGGGACTGGGAAAGGATGCATATTTTTTTTTTTTGCCCTTTATCTCTCAAAGTTGAGTCAGCTGTCAGCAGGAATTTGGCCATGATGCTGAACCACAGACCTGTGTTTCCCAGGTACACAGCTGCGACCTATGGGGATATGAGGAGATGCAGGGAATTTTGGAAAATAGAGCTACCAAGTTGCCAATATATAAAACAGATGTAGGGAAGAATGAGAAAACAAGGCTCTACAAATGCTTTCCTTTCCTGCCCTGGAGCCCTCCTTCGGCCTGTACTCTGATGTGGGTAGAAAGGCATTTCTACCTGGCTTCCCTCAGGAAATGAAGTTTGACCTGAACTTTGAAGTATGTACAAGAAGAAAACAATATTTCAGACAGTTTCAGACAGGGCTGTGGGAAGGTCCTGTGTCAAAACTATTATGACACGTTCAAGGGTTAGTGTAGCTAAACTACAAGGAATGAGGGGGAGAATGCCTTAAAACATAGCTGAAGCGTCAAATCACCCTTGAAAGTCATGTCATTTTAATTTGTACATCTTTAGGCTCAGAACAATGAGTAGCCAATGCAGGTTACGTAAAGAGGAACTATTATACCCCGATTCTCATTTTGTGATTACTCTGTATGGATGGTGGTGAATGTATTGGAGGCAGACAGACTGGGCTCAAAGAGGCCTTTCAGAAGACTAGTTTAATTGTCTAAGCTGGAAATGATTGTAACTTGGACCAGGCGATGCCAGAAGAGATGGATGGGAGGAGATAGGTATAGGAGGGAAAATTGACAGGGCTTGTTTGCTGGATTGGCTATAAAGAGTAAGAGAGATGGAGGTGCCAAAGATTGAGTCTTGGGAGTTTATCCTGTCCAATTGGGTGAAGCTACAGACTAAAATAAGGAACACCAAAAGAGGATCAGATATTGGAGAGAGAGCATAAAGTCAGACTTGAACCTGTTGAACTGAGGTGTCTCTGAAACTTGAAAGGGGAGGTGTTAAGTAGGACATTGGATGCGCTGGTTTGAATCTCAGAGGAGTGAGTTGGGATGACGTTATACCATTTTTAAAATAATCATTGGTGGATGCAGATGAGTTTGCCTCATAAGAAGAGTTATAGAGAGAGAAGGAAAAGAGGACTCAAACAAACTGGGTCTTGAGAAACTTTGTCAATGGGCCTATAGAGAAGGATTCACCTCCTACATGGAAGTAGGAGAAAAATCATGGCATGATGACATGATGTCAGAAGAAAGAGTCTTCAGAATTAGCTAAAATTTAATAGTGTCAGAATTAAAAAGAAGTGCCTAAATAAGGAAATCTACAAGGTAGAAACTTTAAGCAAGCCTGACCTGCTACTGGGAAGAAAAGCATTATTGATCAAGAGAGTGGTCAGTGGCAAGAATTCCAAGGTGTACAAGTTGTAAGTTCCACAGAATGGGTTGTCCTCGAATGGTATTTGTAGTTGTAGGTTTTGGTATGGACTCATCTAAGGTTTTTGACAAAACATGTGGGTATTAGGCCTGGGTTTGGGTAGCTGTTTCTGGGAATGGCCTGGGAGTGGCCTTGGGGATTGTTGAAGAATGAGAAGTTAGTATTTCTTTTCACAGGGAGGATTATCCTTTTCTTGGTCCTTGGCCCATACAGTGATCCCAACTGACTTGACAGGTGCTAACTTCTTGCTACATTGCATCTGCTCCATTTCTAAAATGATTCTTAATCTAACACACATTTATAACAACCAATTTATGGCCCAGAAACACTTGATTTTGTTAATTATAGACACACACATTTATTTTAGTTGTAATGTCTCCTCTTTCATTTATGATTTTATATACTGGAGACCTCTCCCTTATTTTCTTAATCTAGCTAAAGCTTTGTCAATTTTGTTTACCTATTTAGAAGATCAGCTCTTCATTTTGTTTAATCTTTTTTTATTGTCCTTCTGGTCTCCATTTCATTTATATCTGCCCTGATCTTTATTATTTCCTCCCTTCTGCTAACTTTGGGCTTAGTTTCATTCCTCTTTTTCTAGTTCCTTGAGGTGTAAAGTTGGATTATTGATTTGAGATCTTTCTTTTTTTCTTAATGTAGGTGTTTATCACTGTAACATTTCTTCTTAGAACTGCTTTTGCTACATCCTGTAAGTTTTGGTGTGTTCTGTTTCCGTGTTCATTTCTTTCAATATTTTTTTATTCCTCTTTTGATTTCTTCTCTGATCCATTGGTTGCGTAGGAGTGTGTTTAATTTCCACATCTTTGTGAACTATCTAGTCTTCCCCCCTGCTATTTATTTCTAGTTTTCTATTTTTGTGGTCAGAGGGACACTTGGTATGATTTTAATCTTCTTAAATTTGTTAAGACTTGCTTTGTGACATAACATGATCTAGCCTGGAGAATATTTCTTATGATTGAGAAGAATGTGTATTTGTTCCTGTTGGATGAAATGTTCTGTATGTGTCTGTTAGGTCCTTTTGGTTTAAAATATAGTTCAAGTCCAGCGTTTTCGTGTTAGTTTTCACTCTGGAGGATCCAACCATTGTTGAAAGTGGTGTACTGAAGTCCTATACCATTATTATATTATATTACTATCTATTTCTCCCTTCAGATATGTTAATAAATGTGTCCTTAAAGCTGAAGCAAGTGTCTTTTGGGCAGTATATAGTTGGGTTTTGTCTTTTGTTTGGAGAATTTAATCCATTTACATACATTTAATGTAATTATTGATAGGTAAGGACTTATAATGCCATGTTACTATTGCTTTCTGGCTGCTTTTTAGTTCCTTTTTCTTTTCTTCCTCCTTCATGTCTTCTTTTGTGAATTGATTTTTTTATAGTGATATGCTTTAGTTTCCTTCTCTTTATCATTTGTATATCTACTGTAGGATTTTCCTTTTTGGTTCCCCGTGCAGCTTACATAACACATTTTATAGATGTAACAGTGTGTTTTAAGCTAATAATAACTTAACTTGGATCACTCTCTCCTTTTACTCTCCCCCCTTTTGTGCTTTTGGTGTCATATCTCACATCTTTTTATATTGTTTATCCATTAACAAATTATTGTAGAGGGAAATTTGTTCCTGAATACTAATTCTTTCTTGCATCTTGCTAAACTTTTTACACATCCTAATAAATTTGATTTTCTATAGAGACAACAATCTCATTTTTGAAAAAAGATAACAATTTACTATTCCTTGTTTTTGAGTCTTTGTATCTTTTTTTTTTAGATTTTATTTATTTGATAGAATGACAGTGAGAGCAGGAACACAAGTAGGGGGAGTGGGAGAAGGAAAGCAGGCTTCCTCCTGAGCAGGGAGCCCGATGCAGGGCTTGATCCCAGAACACTGGGATCATGACCTGAGCAAAAGGCAGATGCTTAACCATCTGAGCCACCCAGGCACCACTTGAGTCCTTATATCTTTAATTCCTTTCCTTACTATACTGGTTATGACAATTCTAAATATAGAACTTCTGATAATGGAGTCCATTGTCTACTTCCTGCTCTTTAAGGATATGTTTTTAACATTCTTACACTAAGTATCAATTTTGCTCTCAATTTTTTAGATGCCCTTTATTGGATTAATAGAGTTCCTTAATATTCTCTCTCTCTCTCTTTTCTTTTCTTTTCTTTTTTTTTTTTTTTTTTTGATCATGGAGCTTGAACTCAGGACCCTGAGATCAAGACCTGAACTGAGATCGAGAGTCAGATGTCCAGCTGGCTGAGCCACCCAGGCACTCAGAGCTCCTTAATATTCTTAATTAAATAATCTTTTAGTCAGAATTTTTTATTTCATTAAATAATTTTTACATAATTCAGATTACTATAAAATTTTTCATTTAATCTGTTAGTGTGAAAATTTTATTAGATTTTCTATTTAATCCAACTTTCCATTGCTGGGATAAACGCAATATTGTCATGATATATTGCTTGTATTACACATCATGGTGTTCTCTTTGATAATATTTTATTTAGGATTTTGCATCTATATTAATCAATGAAATAGCTCTATAATTTTCCTTTCTCATACTGTCTAAGTTGGGTTTTGATATCCAGCTTGTGCTGGTGTCATAACAAGGGCTGAGTTGTCTTCCTCTGGAATTGGTTATATAAGTGTGCTTGTTCTTTGTACGTTTATAGAAATAACCTGCAAAACTGTGTTGTACTTCTGTCCTCTTTGTGAAAGGAGTTTTTAAACTACTATTGTAGGCATTTTACCTCTTCTTGAGTCAATTTTCTATTTTCCTGGAATTTGAATATTTACCTAAAATTTTTAATGTATGGACAAAGTACTTTTTAATATCCGTATCTTCAGTTATTCTTAGTATTTTTGTGGTTTTGCTTTTTTGTCTTGCTCAATCTTGTCATAACTTTGTGCATATATTAGTTTTTTCAAAGAATTTACTATTGGTTTTATAAAGCCTTTATTAAGTTAGATGCTTATCTTCTCTTTAATTTTTTTTTCTTTTCTTCTTTTTTAGCTTAAGTATTTAAGGCTATTTCTTTCTAAATGCCAAAATTCTTAGTTTATAGTTTTTAAAATACACTTTTAAAAATTAAAATCCAAGAGAGTTCTCGGGTGAA
Organism: Lontra canadensis; assembly: GCF_010015895.1. Classification (NCBI taxonomy): domain Eukaryota; kingdom Metazoa; phylum Chordata; class Mammalia; order Carnivora; family Mustelidae; genus Lontra; species Lontra canadensis. Next base: position 89,443 of record NW_022631298.1, read on the forward strand.
ACTTGTAAGAAACCAGTACATGAAAAGGAAAGATGATGAAGAGACACAAGGAGAAAGAAGGTGAGAGCCAGTGGAGTGAAAGAAGACCTTGTACTCTGTGATTTAACAACCCTCCATGGCCTTTAAGACCTACAGCAAAGTTGCTGAACTCTTGGTAATCCGTTGTGAGACGATTTTCTTTGAAAACAGGTGAAGAACCAAGCCAATCTTTTCACTTTCAATCATGTGGAAAGCAGAGAGAAACATTTGGAAGTAAGGCTCAGAAGCAATTAAAAATCTGAGCTTATAAAAGGCTGTGGACTTGGGGCTCATGCCAAGTTAACCAAACAGTGATTAGTGTTATGGAGAAACGATGCAGTTTTCAATGTAATAGTATGAGAGAAGACCTATGTTAGATTAGCCCTTAAGTGCTTGTTCACCCTTCCTTGAAATTTCTTCCACTCTAAAATATTCGTGTCTCATTAGCCATACAGAGTAGACTGATAATAGATGGCACAGAGAGCAGCAAAAACAGTACTTTTATTCACATTCTCCTGAACAAGAATCCAGGAAAAGAAGTGTGAGTAGCACCATCTTCAATTTTTTTCTTGTTTCCACAAACCCTGGATTCTGCTCTGCCAGAAGTGTTAATACCTAGGGAAGGATGCACCCACTGGAAGATGTAATGATGATTGGAGTGTTTGAAAATTTAAAAAGAAATTATGAACTTTAACTTTTATTTCATAAGTAAGAACTGTTTTTTCAATTTGAGTTAGCTTAACAAATAGAGGCTTTTTGGTCATGAATAAATGCATCATTTGTTTACAGATAGCTGGACGGTTAACAAAAAAAAGTACCAAATTTAATAGAATCACACCCATAACCAGGAAAATGGGCACCACCTGGTGATCATCATTGAACACAGTCTAACACTTTACTAATGTATTTGAATGAATATAGTTTCAATTAGCAATTACCCCATACTACCACAGAAGTGACTTAAAAAAAAAACAATTGTTTTATTATTGCTTATGGTTTCTGTGTGTTAGGAATTTAGAGAAGAGTTGGGGAAGAGCCAGTTTGAATGGTTTTGGCTCTGGATTTCTCATGTGGTTGCAGTCAGAGAATGACAGAATTTGGAAAAACAAGGCATTGAAGCCAGTGACTGACTGTTCAGATATCTTTCATTCTTCATGGAGTCTCTGGGCCTCTCCATAGAGTCTCTCTACATGGGCTAGTTTGGACTTCTTTGTAACTGTCAGACTGCTTAATGATTGCTGAAAGCTTCAAGAGCAAATATTCCAGCTCACAAAATATATGCTGGATCACCTTTTATGACCTAGCATTGAAAGTCATGTAACACTAATTCTACCATACTCTAGGTCAACCAAGTCACAAAATCCCACCCATTTTCAAGGGGTGGGGATATAGATCCAACCTTTCAATGTGGTGAGAGTCAAAAAATATCCAGACATATTTAAAAATCACTGTAAATATAACAGAAAGTAGAGGAGGATACTTTACAATCCTTGTTTAGAATAACTGGGTGTTGGTCAATCTTAAAACAGACCTTCTTTCACCCAGATATTCACCCCACAAATATACACATTTTCAGTGTTTTAGATATCTAGAATCTTGACATTTTTCCTGTCATGACCTTCATTTTCTTTCAATATCAGGATGTGCATAAGAATAGAATCAATCATGGGCATGTGGCCACATGATGAAAGTCCTTGGGAAGAAAAAAGCAAAAGAAACTAATGTTAATGAGCACCCATTTTATGCCAAATATGAAGTTAAAATTCATACTTTTATTTATCTCACCAAACCTAGTTAGTGATCTATTGCTGCATACCAAATTATCTTACACCTTAAGTAGTTTCACAAAACAGCAACTGTATTCATCTCACAAAATTTGGAGCCAGGAATTCAGACAGGGTGCTGTGGGGCTTCACAATAACTAAGATCCTAGCTAGAGTAGATTAAATGGCTGGAAAAAGCAGACATGGCTCTACTGTTGGTTGAGTTCGTTGATTCTTCTCGACATGGCATTTGCTAGAGCTGGAAGGTCTAAGATGACTTCATTACTTACATGCCTGGTGTCTGTTCTTGGATAACTTGCAGAGCTAGATTTGTCTAGGTATCCCTCTACATGTAGCTTCTTCCCATGGCTAGCTTATTCTTCACAGCATAGTAATCTAGGCTAGACAGACTCAGGCAAGAGCAAATATTTTTGCTCAAGTTCAAAACTCCTTCCACTTTATCTTGTAGCCTTTATGCAATCTATCAATTAGTGTTTCTCCATATTTTTTCCTCAGAAGCTCTGGGCCCAACATGTCATAGTTTGAAATACTTTGGGAAACATTGCATAATTTAGTTCTTTTTGGAGATCCAAAATGCACATTAATATATAAAAGGCACTGAGATGTCTGTTTAACTTTCCCAAGCTTGTTTGACTAAGGAACTTCTTTTTAAATATAAGACCTATTAACATCAGTCCATGAAATATACTTTCACAGATGTTGTATTAAATAGTGCAAAGAAAATGTGCTATTGTTGATGTTATAAAAGGTATATTATAGGCAGGCTCTGATTTTAATGAGGACCACTGAGTTGTCATAATTATACAACAAGGCTATTTTCATGATCTGATTAATCATTCAGGTTGAAATTGTTCTGCTGATGTATATACAGTAAATTTTCATGAAAGCGAAATCTTGTGTGATCAGAGTCCCTAAGTCCCTGCCAATCAGTGGGGAAAAAATGTTAAAAATAATTTCTGTTTATTTAAAGAATTTGGGTGTTTGTATTTTTAATGCCTACAGAATGTTCAATTTATTAGGAAACGGTTGCATGTATCAAATTTACTTTTATTATGTTGAAGAAAATATTTGTTATATTGAAGAGAATGTTCTCAGTTGTGTATATTTATATATGTTAAATACAGTTTTTCTACATTCAGATAGTTTCAGTCAATCTCTTTGGTACTTTCTATATGCCATGCCCTGTTGTGATACAACAATATATATAAGACAATATAGCACTAGTCCTCATTATTTGGAGACTATTTGGGAGAGATGGGCCTTGCATATCTCAAACAATAATACTGCCAAACAAGGCTATATAATAAGATGAAAAATAAAATAAAATCCCAACTCAAATGTCTCCAACAGCCAAAAGATGCTGTGGATAGGCAGGGAATAGAAGAACTAAGTAACTGAAGCAGTTTTCATAGGGAGCGGAGTGGAACTTGACTCATCTTGGTGGAAGGATGTCATAGAATTTGAATTGTCAGAGAGAAGAAATAAGCACCCAGTAGGCAAAGCATGATCAAAGGCAAGTGAATCCCATTTCCCTCTGGAATTGGCAGTCCTTGCATACATTGCTTCTGTTCTTTGTCCTTTCTTTCTGTCTCAACCTGCCCCTGCTTGTTTGTCCCTTCATGGCTAATCAAAGCTCTGTCTGGCAGCTGTGCTCTTCCACCACCCAGTTCCAGTCATCCAGAGCCAGCTCAAGTACCTGACCCTCCATTAAACAAAGCTTCCCAACAATTGTGATCCTTTTTTAGAACGAGCTAGTAGTTTGGCACTACCAAATCCAAACAATGCCTGAGTGTACAACGGGGCAGCTAAATCTGATGGATCCATTATTGAGACTGATGAATGAGCCCATTGAAGTAGTAAAGATTGATGTAAATGCTTTCTCTGGGCACAGTCGAACGTGAAAGAATAAAATTTAGAGCAAGGGAAAAGTATGACTGACTATGGTTGATTGATTAGACCATTGAAGACCACTGGAGGTGCTCTAAAAGGGAAGTTGCTGGGCAAAAGTAGGGTTTTGTAAGGATTATTCTCACAGTAGAAAGGTATAGAATTAACTGCAGGAAGGGGAGACTGTAGACAGGGAGATTCAGTGAGGAGGTAATTGAAACTCAAAAGTGAAGCAGTGAGAACGGGTCTGATATGTTAGGAGTAGACATTAAAAAGAGAAGATAAATCTGCCTTATTCAAAGAAAGATTTGCAGAACTTGGTAATAAAGTGACTGTAGAGGACAACTTTGATTTTCTCATTTCTAAAGTAAGGGAATTAAAATAGATGCTTAAAAAATTTACTTCTGGGTGCCTGGGTGGATCAGTGGGATAAAGCCTCTGCCTTCGGCTCAGGTCATGATTCCAGGGTCCTGTGATTGAGTCCCGCATCGGGCTCTCTGCTCAGCAGGGAGCCTGCTTCCTCCTCTCTCTGCCTGCCTCTCTGCCTACTTGTGATCTCTGTCTGTCAAATAAATAAATAAAAATCTTTTTAAAAAATTTACTTCTAACTATGTAATATCTACGAGTCTAGGATACTCAAGGGGGAGGGAAAAATTGAAAGCAAACATATTTTTGTCTTATAACTCAGGGTGCTATACCTGACCACAGATGGGGTGGCTTAAATAACAGATATTTCTTTGGGTGCGTGGGAAGTTCAGTCAGTTAAGCGTCCAACTCCTGATTTCGGCTCAGGTCATGATCTCAGGGTCATGGGATTGAGCCCCCGTCACTGGGCGCCACACTCAGCAGGGAGTCTGCTTCTCTCCCTCTTCTTTTCCCTCTGCCCCTCTCTGCACTCATGTGTAAGCGTGCTCTCTTTCCCTCTCTCTCTCTCTCTAAAATAAAATAAATAAATGCTCCCCAACCGAAACATTTATTTTCTCACAGTTCTGGAGAATGGGAAGTCCAAGATCAAGGTGCTGGCAGATTGGTTCCCATGAAAGTCCCTTCCTGGCTTGCTGATAGCTGCCTTGTTGCTATGTCCTTCCATGGTGGAGAGATAAAGAACTAGCTCTCCGGTCTCTTTTTATAAAGGCATGAATCCCACCATGAGGGCCCCACCCTCAGGACCTCAACTAAACCTAAAGACCTCCCAAAGGTGCCACCTTTTAATACCATCACATTGGGGTTGGGGCTTCAACATATGAATTTGGAAGGGGACACAAACATTCAGTCCATAACAGTTTCCCTTTCTGAATATTCTGCTGTTGAATTCTACTGTAATTCCAAACACTGGTATTAGGAAACTTTGATTATGTTTGTGGATATATTTATCCACATCCTAATTATTTTTACTATGGAACTATACTTGCATTGTGTAAGCATACACATCGCTGATATTGATTAACCATCTTCCCTCTTGATAGTTTTAAGCAAGACTTTCAGCTGATTTTATGTGTGGATGTATGTATCAGTTAGGATCAAGTTTCATTGAATGCACCTTAGAAGCCAAATAACAATGTCCTAAACACAATAAAAATTTCTTTCCCACATAAAGGAAGTGTGATGATAGCCTCTTTAGAACTGATATAGTTGGTCTATAGATGTCAGGCACTGAGGTCCCTTTACTCTCTCTGTTCCTCCAACCTAACACGTGGCTCCCATTTTTAAGACTCTCTCACCTTCCAGGATGGTTCTGGAGCTCCAACAATCTAGGCATCAGAAAGTTAGGAAAGGAGAAGAGGGAAAAAAACACACTTTCAAATTAACTCAGCACCTTTATGGGGCTTTCCATGGAGTACCACAGAACAGTTCTGCTTCAACTTATTGGCTGTGCCTCTCTATAGGAGATGATAGATATTAGCCCAGCCCACTGTAACTTCCATTAATACAGGGTTCTGGTAGGTAAGAAGAATGCAAGAATGGATATTATTTCTGCCATAATATGCTTAGTAATCAGCAATATAGTCTTCTGAGTATTGAATTCTAAATCTCACTGGACTATTTTCTAAAAGCAAAGAAACATGAACATATTGTCTAAATTTTGTTATTCGCATCAAATAAGATATTCTGTATGTATGCAAAATAGCACTTTTTTCACACAAATTTTGTTCATTTTTCCCTCAACTTTAGAGAGCCACCTGTTTGTAAATTTTACCTTTAGGGATAAAGAGATGATACCATTTGAGCTACTGTCTACTCAGCTTGTATTTTGACTTTTTTTTTTTTTTTAGGTGAAGGATTGGGCTTTCTTCAATCCATCCCACACTCTAACTTGGCCTCTCTAGTTGACAGTGGTCTTCTGCAGTAAGGGCAATGGTGAGGGTTAGAAGTACAGGAGACTGATGCTAAAATTCTCTGTGAAATAAGAACAATGAAGTTGGCAAAATCCCTGAAATCCATCCGGCCTTGAAATCTGGTAGTCAGGCTTATTCTAATGTATTTCCTCTGTTTTTACTTAACACCACCTCCCATCAATTTGGGTGACACAAGTGGGTTTGATCCTCTGTCTTACTTGGGGCTTCTCCAAATGCAGGCTATGAAACAAGGATTTGGGTGTAGGTGGCTAATCTGGGAGATGATCCCAGAAGAACACATGAGACAGAAAGAGAGGAGAGTCAATAGAGTATGTGCTAATGGGTAGTTTGCTCAATCCCACTGTGACCTTCGGAGGAATTTTGTCAAACATGCCTCACAATTGTTCCAACAAGGGTGAAGGAAGCTGAAGTATTTATCTGTTGACTTCCATCCCTCCCCAGTTGGAGATTGCCTCAGGTGGTGTGACATACCCAGCATTTCTGGTTTGCCCTACTGGAAGGCTGAACAAGCTCCCAGGCCAAAATGTAGAGAAGCTCAGGAATTTGAGGTTGAAAAACTGTTAGCCTGTTAGAAAATCTTCTACAGCTACCAGTGAACTAGATTTGGGCCGAGCGAAAAGGCATTAACAGGGTCTGCAACTTGCCCTCTGAGACTCCATGTTCAGGGTAGTTATATAATATAGGCCTGATCAATCAGACTGTCACCTTCTGTGACCACAGTGATTGAATCAAGTATGGCCGCCCCTTCCCCAGAAGGGACTTCTCGTTTCTCACAGGCAGTAGGTAGGGGCTTCTCCTTACCATAAATTCCCTTCTTTATTATTTATTGATTGCTGAGTAACAAATTGCCACAAATTTAGCAGCTTAAAATAGCATAGTCTAGGTAGGCCAGTCAGGAGTCCGAGCTTGGCTTAGCTGAGTCCTCTGGCAGGTTAGGATCAAGGTGTTGGCCAGGGCTCAGCTATTATCCAGGGGCACAACGTCGAATAGATCTGCTTTCAAGCTCACTCCCGTTGTTGTCAGAATTCATTTCCTTTTGGTTGTATAACTGAAGGCTTCAGTTCTTGCTGGCTGTCAAATAGAGGCTGCCCTTGGCTCCAAGACTTCCCACAGTTCCTGGTCATGTGGCTTTCTCCCTAGGCACCCTAACACCATGGCAACTTGCTTCTTCAAAGTCAGAAATGGAGGAAGAGAGTGAGTCTGTTAGCAAGATGGAATTTTATGTAACCAAATATAATCACAGAAGTTGCATTCCATCACCTTTGCCACGTTCTTAGTTCGAGCAAGTCACAGATCTTGCCTACCTTCGAGGGGAGGGGATTATAGAAAGGTGTGAATTCTAGAAGGTTGGGATCATAGGGAAACACCTTAAAGTCTACCTGGCATCCCTTCTAAGGTACTCAGTTCTACCATGATAAAGTTTTCTCTCAGAGATTCCAAAGCCACCACTCCTTCTGAAGCAGGTTTCTTGCCTCTGCCTTCACTGGGAAGATCTTATAAGTCCTCTCTCTAAAGACAAAACAAAACAAAACAAAACAAACAAACAAAAAAAAAACCCTCACACGTTTAATCTCTCATAGAGCACTCTCTGTAATAGAGCTTCTGATAAATTGGGATTTACTTCAGTTGTTTTGGACACCGTATTTCTCTTAGTGAATTCCAATACTGAATTAGCCTTCTTGGCAATCATGTCACACTGCTGATTTAAGTTATATTAAAACAAACTAATCCATCTATGTCATCTTTCATTTTGAACTACTATGAAGTCAAATCTGTTCCTTCATGCACTTTTGGATCTCAGTAAGTTACTTTACATTTGTTCTTACTAAATTTCATTTTGTTGATTTTTTGGACAGGGTTTTAAAAACACTTTATAGGGTTTTTTTGTTTTGGCTATCTTTCAAACTCTAGGTCTTGTGCAGGTTTGATAAATGTGCCTCATATGGGCTCAGCCAGGCATTTGACTTAAAATTTTTAAAATGGCAAAGTTAACTGGCATCTGGAGGGCTATTCCCATGATGGACACTAATAAATTCATACATGTAACACTGTTCCCAATGATCCTACCTAGGTTTTTGGTGGCCACCGCTTCCCTTTCTAAAGGCTCCAAGACCATCTATTTGATAATTATGCTGAAATTTGGTTGAGACGCAGTATTAAGGTTAGCAGGATATAGTTCTGGAATCTAAATTTCTCTACCTTTTGTAATTGCGATACTATGATAGTTCTCTGCTGGATACCTCTTTAAGACCAAGGAACTCATTTCTCCAGCTACTGGGAGTTAGGCTATTGACAACTTGTAGCTGAGTCCCTCTCTAGGAATTGCCCTCTGCTAAAGACAGCCACTTCTCCCAAGAACACCGTCCCTGTCCTGGGAGTTGAGGGGGACAAACCCACATTCATCAACTGGTGGAAGTGAATTTATAAAAACCTGATTTTATAAATCTCTTGCCTCAAGGTAAGACAAGTCTGCGAGTCCCTCCCAATTCAGAGCCTACCATGGGACCAACCCAGGTCTTTGTTGTAACTGAATTTCTATTCAGTTTCTCCTTCTGTCCTGTTTTGCTGCCCTTCAGCAGTGTTGGTCCTGAAGGCATACCCCAATGTAAGTCTCTGACCCAGAATCTGTTTCCCAGAGAACTGGACTTGCAGTTCCATCCCCTTTCTTCAAGAGCCTCTCATGCCCTCCAAAAGTCTTCTTTCAGTGTCCAGGGTATAATTTAAATTCATTTTGTTAAGTAAGAGCTCCTAATATCTAATTCTCTTGAGCTTTTTTCCTTCAATATATTGTTGGATATATATATTTGAGAGGTTGAGGATCCTTCTTCTCAATTGTGAAGGCAAAAAAAAGTTGAAGTATTTTGCTTTTATCCTGTGACCTGCTCATATTGAGTGAGCAGCCCCCTTCCTTGCACTTCTTCTTCTTTTGTGTATGACTAAATGAGTCCTTTTTGTGTTCTTTGTGCTTTCCGCATGCCTTAACTCACTCTGGGACTTGGCCCTTCTGGCACTGTTCATACTCCCCTCACGCCTTGCTGATCTCAATAGAGATTGATAGTGGATGTACCGACCACCTGCTCAGGGCACCTGCTTGGTAATTCAGAGGTAAAGTCTGTGCTTTGATAAAGAAAAGTGCTGTCTTGGTTTTATCACTATCTCCCTTTTAACTTCTGGCCCGTATACAAAAAGGTTCTTTTTCTTCCATCCCCCAAACTCACCCTGCCCAAGCCCTGCTTTGGGTAGCAATTTTCCTGCAACTAGTGCCTTTGAATACACTTTTTGTGTCACATTGTTTCAGGCTATAAGAAGCCAGCCTAAGCAGTGTTAATCCATTCTGATGTTTTCCAGCCAAAGATCTAATTGAGTTGATTTCTATGACATTTTAGAGCATCCCACTCACTTCAAATTTTTTAAAAACTTTCATTTGCATCTTTGTTTTTTGCTACCACCTAAGCAAAACTCAGCACACACCATATTTTTCTTTTGGGGAAACAAATAACCTTTTGAGAACAGGGGAATTGGGCGCTCCCTTGCGTGAAGTCCCAAGTAAAACAGAAGAATGATAGCTGTTAGAATAATAGCCATATATGTGTCTCTATAAGACATAAAATTATCCAGGCACGTGCAAGCTCCATATTCCACGGATAGAAAGTTTAGGGCGTTTGTAGTTAAAGGGGAAATCACTGGTACTGTCTGAACTTCCAACAGATTGCTCAAGTTTTCCCACTCACTGCTAAATTCTCAGCACATATCAAACTCTGATTGAAAAGGCTTCCTAATGTGGTGCATATAAAACAAAGTGTACTTGCTGTGGGTTGAGGTCTTTGATCACTGAGATCGAGCACTGAGCCAAAATGAGCGCAAGTGGTATTAAGCAAAAGAATGGGAACAGCATTTGAGATCTTCAGTCAAAAAGTACTCAAAGAAATTTCTAAGACATGATTAGGACTCTAGCGTCTCTATTACCAACCATGTGCAAAGGAAAATCGGGTAGAAGCATCATGTACTGGCTGCCAAGAGGAAGCAGACAGAATTAGCCTGATTTCATGTCTTATGGAGTTATTGTGGATTTTTAATTAAAGATTTCCAAAATTAAGTGTAGATGGAGACCTTCTTTGCCCATGGAAGGATACCCATCCCTGATATCTGGCCCCGAATTCTGACTCCAAGACTTTTCAGTTGTGTGACCTTTGGCAAATTGCTTAACCTCTTTGGTCTCAGTCTGTTCATCTGTAGAAAGGGAGCTATAATCATAACTAATTCTAAGATTGCTGTAAGGATTAAATGAGATATGGCATTAGAAGAGCTTAGCACAATGCCTGGTTATTTTTTTTAAGGATTTTATTTATTTGACAGAGAGACAGAGCACAAGCAGGGGGAGTGGGAGAGGGAGAAGCCGGCTCCTCATTGAGCAAGAAGCCCAATGTGGGGCTCTATCCCAGGACCCTGAGATCATGACCTGAGCTGAAGGCAGACACTTAATGGACTGATCTACCCAGGTGCCCCATACAATCCTTAATTATAAACTAAAAGTTCTGTGAATTTTAGCTATGATTACAGTTATGACTATTACAATATAAATTTTGATGACTTTTCATATGTGTCCTCCTGAGTGGAAATTCATTATGATCAGTTAGGGATCAACAGAGGGAGTCAGTTTCCCTGTGAGTGCATATTGAGAGGATCAAGCTAGAGGAGGGGGATGCGTATTAAAGTGGGTAAGGTCCTGTGAGTTCTATGGGCTTGTTGCCATTTTTGTGGGCCTGGATACTTTTCAACCCTTTCGGCTAAATTGTAGCGGTGAATGTAGCTGGCTGCCAGCTCTCCTTGGCCTCACCACCTTAATTATGACTGAGACAAAGGTCTGACTCTTAATGAGAACACAGCCTCATCAGACTACAGAGCCCTGCCCACAAGTCTGGGGCACTTTTTATTTCGTGGGGAATTTGTTTTTGTCAGAAGTTTCCCAGACTTGGAATATGAAAGCTCATCTACTTATTGTCTCCTTTCTTGAAGGAAAATGGAAGAAAAAGAAACAGAACTTCAGCCTTCAGGTCTCTTTATAGCTCCAACTTTCAGGGATGGTGCCCCTCCCATGGGCAGAAGAGAACCTTATGTATTTCAGAGGCCTCGGATTCAGATGCAGACAGCAGCACAGAAATAAGTGAAATAGGTCAGAAAACCTGCAGGGTTTGTGATGACAGGAGAGCTTGGGTCTCTCCAGACAGGAGCTCTAGGAGATTGTTGTCACTTAAGAATATGGGTACAGTGATGTGAGATCATCCAATTTTTCAAGAGAAGCTACAAATCTAGCTTTTTATGTTGGATCTCCTAGTTTTTAAAAACACCATGTGGGTCAAACAAAATATTTGCCAGCCATGGCCCAAGGATTTCCAGATTGGGACCCTCCTCTCTATGGTATAATTTCCGGTTCCCAGAGAGATTCCTTTTGACCCCAAACATGTCTCTTACCTTATGCCACTCCACTGGAAGTCCAGCAGAGTCATCTTTCCCAGCTCTAAGACCTCTCCCAGCAACTAAGACATCTAAGTCCCCCTTGTGGGGAGCACTTTGAGAACTCAGCACTCACTAGCTTACTCACTGGATTGTGCCAGCTCATGGCGTCCATCTAGGGTACAAGGAAAGGTGGAGATAGGCCAGGCCAGCGGAATGAACACCCAGAATTCTTTGCTGTGATACTCACTAGTTGTCATAATCTCACTTTTCCTTATTTGTGAAAAGGGGCTACTAAATTCTACTTCGTGGGATTGTGATGAGAAAGAAATAGAGTAAAACATACCAAATGTCTGGCCTGGAGCAGACTGTCCTTAAACAAAAGTTTAATCTGAAAGGAAGAAGGAAAGATGTTCTGGAGCTCAGGAGCAGTTCTGAAGTGGGGAACGGGGTGGTTAGCCACACAAGACCTCTCAGAAGGGGGGTAAAATGGGTGGGAAGGCAGAAGGGAGCCATAAGCAATCTAAGCATATCATTCTCTGGCCAGCAGCCCCACTAATACAGAGGGGATAATGTATTAAGAGAGAAACAGGCGCTATGATAATAACCCACAAATGCAGCCAGTTATACTAACTTGTATTCTAAGCTTACACAAGTCTAATTCATCTTTTCAATATTTTTGGCCACTACGGACCTAGTTTTCTGGATACTGTTTCTTTGACTTCTTTGCTCAAATCAATGTTCCATGCCTGCATTTCTTACTTCTAAAACACGTAAGTGAATTGTCAGCCAGATTTTTTTGCTTTATGGAAAAAATAGAAACAACAAACTGCATATGTTTTATGCTGTGCAAAATCCAGGAAAAATTTTAAAGAATTTTGAAACAGAATGAAACCTATTTTGGATGTGTAGGGCAGGGACAGGAATGTAGGGTTGAGGAAGGAATGGGAGATAAACGTAAGCCTCCATCAGTAAGATGAAGGAAAATGACAAGTGGATTGAGTGTTATAGAATCACACATCAACAGGTTGACTTTGTAAAAACTGTCCCAGTGTAGTAACACAAATGTTATTTTTTTAAAAAGGGAAGAGAAATCCTGTACCATGTACTAAAAACAAACTTTCAGACCCTAGTCCATGCCATTGCTTAGCTATTCCAAGTAAAAGGGCCTGCAGAGTTGCCTGTTTCGAGAGTTTGTAAAGAAGATTGTATTTTATCCAGAAAGCAGAACACAGGAAGACATGTTTCCCAGTTGAATATTGAAATTTCCAACACCTCTATACACATCAATATGAGTGCCCGTATGCACACTTGTGCACATGGCTGAAGCACCTTGGATTCATGTTACTATATTCAACAAATCAAAAAAGTGGACAAATCTCCATACTCTCTGTGTTTCCTTTTTTTTTCCTTTTTTTTTTGTGTGTGTGTGTGTGGTTGACCTCTTGTCTAAGGCCAAAGATTAGTCAGGATTGTTAACCAGGGGTCCAGATGTGGCTTTTCAGAAAAACACATTCCTTAGCTTGGCTTCTGTACGTCTTAGTTGCCAAGATCCACTCTTCTGTGCTCAACTCAGCCCTCATTGTACACCCCAACCCCTCCCCTGCCTCATCTCAAATGGCCACCACAGTAGTTGGCTTTAGTATTGGAACAGAAAGAAGGAAAAGCCTGGAGAATACATATTTGGCTCCACAACAATCTGGAGAAAATGGGTCAAATGCATTCCACTGCCATATGTCAACTTCTCTCTATATATGTTATTTCTGCAGAAAATATTGTCTAAAGAATTATCATCACTGCATTTGCACAAAGGTGGCCATAATTCTTGAGGTTTGGATCTCTGGTAGAACAGGTATAGTGTTCAGTTTGATTGTTTAGGATCTTGGAAAAACTGGCCACACTAGCAAGGAACTTAATAAGTTTAAGACCTTATCAAACTTGAGTGTTGTTTTGTTTGGAAATGTCAATACATGAAAACAAATACAAGCTGGCCCTTTAAGAAACCCAATTCAATCTGGGACAAGTCCCAGGAATCTGCATTTTATAACAAGCTACCCAAATGATTCTGATACAAAGAGTTCCCTAACCCTACTTTGAGAACTATTGCTCTGTGTCACCTATGCTAACAGGTGAAATTAAATTTTTGGAGCCCAGAATCTTTTTACATTCTCAAAAATTATTTAGGACCCCAATGAGCTTTGGCTTATGTGGGTTAGATCAATTGACTCTTACCATATTAAAAATTAGATGGTTTTTTGGGTGCCTGGCTGGCTTTGTTGGTTAAGCAATGGCATTCGGCTCAGGTCATGATCCCGGAGTCCTGGGATCGAGTACTGCATCGGGCTCCCAGCTCCACTGGGAGTCTGCTTCTCCTTCTGACCTTCTCCCCTCTCGTGCTCTCTCTCAGTCTCTCTCTCTCAAATAAATAAATAAAATCTTTTTTTAAAGTCTATCTTTTTAAAAAATTAGATCATTTTAAATATGTATTTACAAATCATTTTTGAAATAACAACAATAAACTTATTATAATTTAACACAAGTAAAATATTTTCATGAAAAATAACTTTTTTTTCCAAACCAAGAAAATTAGTGAGAAGAGTGGCATTATTTTGCATTTTCAAATCTCTTTATTATCAGGCTTAATAGAAGACGGATGGATTCTCATATTTGCTTCTGCATTCTAGCTGTTGCAATATGTTGTTTTGATAGAAGTGTATATATATGTGAATAAAATCCACCTTACACAGGTATGTAGTTGGAAAAGGGAGGGGATATTTTAATAGCTGTTTTAGATCATTATGGATATCCTTCTTTGATACTACACCAAAATGCAAGAAATTGTAGTTCCTTAAAGGTTAGTTGCAACATGGAATCTGAGACCATCTCAGTGAGCTTTTCATTCTCTATTACATTAAAATTCGTAGGTATGTCTTGCACTTGGAACACATTTTTTACACATGCATAATTTTATAAACTATGAATTGGTCATTTAGAAAATATTGGTTCACCAAGTTATGCAGATATTCCAAATGTTGACACATTTCATTAAACAAAATTTTAAAAATCATATTTGTTAACATCAACATTAATCTCACAGAAAATGTCTTTAAGTATTCAGAAGATGGCAAGGGCATGGTGATGAATATAAGCATTCCAAAATTTTAATTTTCTCTTGAAAGTTGGAATTTTAGCTTTGGCAACAAATACTGTCAGTTGTTTTCCTTGAAATAACAGACTCACTTTGTTCATTGTCAAAAAATATCTGCCAAGTACCCAAGTCCAAATAACCGTGATTTGTCTGTCAGTTATTTGTTCAAATAAAAATGGTCCTCCATGAAAAAAGCAGTTAGTTCAGCTCACAACTCAATTAGACAAGTACTTTTTCTCGAGACAACTATCACACATTAGAGTGCAGCAGAAGTTCTTTATGCATATTTCTCAGTTTGTCACACAGAATATTAAAATAAAATTTTAAAAAGAAGGCATGGGCTTAGAGTTTCCAATAAATATATTAATACGAGCTCATTTTGAGAATTCTGAAGCACTGTGCACTCCTGAGAGCTCTGGTCAGATGAAATTCAGATGTCCCCTGGGGGTTAAGACTTCAACATATGAATTTGCAGTGATGTGCAGAAGGGAGAGCAATTCAGCTTATAATAGAACCACTCTGAGTTGTTGTATATGAATAAAGTTTGAAAATTCACCTCAAGGGAAACTCTCTAGATTATGAGCAGCCCAGCTTACTTTCAAATAAATTAACAAAATCCTGGGAAACACTAGGAACAAAAACCACACACCAGTTAAGAACATGTCCCTACAATAATGTTCAAATCTGGCAGACACACAATTCAAATTGGTAGGCCAAGGCTTGATCCATTATTTTCAAGAAAATCTGTGCTAATGAATTGACCCAGGCTCTAAAAGATGTGGTAGATGCATAGAGTGTATATGCATATTATAGTGGATGTCAAAATCTTCTTTCTCTTTCCAGAAGGGCAGTAACTTACTCTAGAAAAACCCTGTAGTTTGGGATATAATGGGGTATGACAAAGGAAAGGTATTATGATGGTGTTGGGCTAGACATTCAAGAATATTGCCTCAACTCACCTGTCTGTCATCCTTTTAAGGAGCTCAAAAGATAGAAACAAAATATTTGCAAAATAAGGCCAACCAAAACTTGATTACTAACTAGGATTTTGCTTCCAAACCCAAATGTGAAGGAAGCTCTCATAACAGGCTAGATCCCACAGATGGCTCATTTACCCAAGCAAATTTGGCTTCAGTGTTCTAGAACCAAATCATCCTAAAGCCCACTTTGCATCTCTTTCCTAAGTTTAAACGTTACTCCTTCACTAAAACAAAACACCATCCCTGTATTCCAATGTTCATTCATAGCAGCATTACTGACAATAGCCAAAAAATGGAAACAACTCAAAAGTACATGACTGGATGAATAGATAAACAAAATATGGTATATACATACAATGAAATACCATGCAGCCTTAGAAAAAAATGAAATGGTGATACATGTTAAAACACAGATGAATCTTGAAGATGTCATCATAAGTGAATAAATTAGACAAAGAAATACAACTACTGTATGATTCCACGTATAGAAAGTATCTAGAGTAGTCAAATCCAAAGACATGAAAATATTTTGTAGGGAGGATCCTTTCATTCAAAAGGAATTATTTTGGAATGATGTAAGGACATTATCTAATGAAGTCAAGATAGTGAATAAATTGACAGTTACATTTGGACAACACAGCTATAATAAAACCACAGCTGATTCTAAATGTTGTTGTTGCCTGTTGGTTTATTTTTAGGCTTCTCATTTAATTTCCAAAGCACTTTCTCTCTTATCCACCCCCCCACCACTTCCTTCTATTTCCATTTTTCTCCATCTCTAATCTTTCTTTTTCTTTCAATTCCTTTCTTCAATCATTTTTTACACCTTTTGCTTCTATTTCTTTGGCCTTCTCACCTGCACTTTCTCCTGTCTACCTCAATCTTTCCTTCCCTTTTTCCCCCTAGACTTGGAACTCCTACCCTATATGTGTATTGCGGAAAGATTAAAGCCTCCACCTGGTCTATCTTTTGCTTCTAGCCATACCCCTCAGTAATAACAATGATGCAGAGAGACTTGAGGTAGATCCAAGCATCTCAAACCTGGTAGTACAGAGGGTCTCCAAAGAGGAAAAACTGATACAGCCTAGTTTTAGAGACTGACTAGTTGTGAACAGCTGCAGTAAAAACAGGTTGAGTCAGATGACGTTTTTTTCACACCAGAAATTAGAACTATAGTTCAACATGTTTGAGTATGATATCTGAGAGGGCAGAGACATCTCACCCATCCTGCACATAGTTTACAAATAAATGAAAGTCAAGTTTAACTGGATGTAGCTTATAATTGGCTTGATTGCTTTTAATTTGCTCAACTAATTTAATCATCTATAGTCAGAATAAGATATTTTATGGATAGATAGTAAGCTTGCACTGTGCAGCACATGGTAGAGCTTCAGGCTCTGGAGCCCCAGGCCCTGGGTTTGGATCCTACAATCATCCTCCCTAGCTGTATGGACATGGGTGAGTTGTTAGAATTCTAAAATATTTCCCTTTTTAAAAATATCATGGACTTTATAAACATTAGGATTTGCTTCCAACCACCAACCCAATAAAATGTGTTGAGGGTTATTTGACATTGGATTATGGTGAACATTTAGGTAGTCTCAGAAGTAAAACGGGATCTGCTTGCAAGTCTCTGGACTATAAGGAAGAACAAGGCAAGACTTTCATAGCTGTGCAGTATACAGGCAACATATCTTAGGAGTTCAGAGGGTATATGGTTACCTCCACACTGAGGGATCAGAGACAATCTTCATGTGACATTCCAAGGGCCTCTTGTAGGAATCCAGGGCCCAGACATGTGATGCTGGGGGAAAAAAGAAAAAAAAATTCATTTTGAGTTAAAGCATCAAAGTAAGGAAGTGGGTATCACATACAGAGAACATAGCATGCATGAAGACAAGCCCGGGGAACAATGTAGGAAAAGCAGGTGGGTTCCAGATTAAAGACAGCCTGAATGACAGGCTATAGAACCATTCCTCTGCATGTCTATCCTGGGCACCATTAGATCTGACAGTGTCTCTTTCCTTTTATTTTCCCTGAAGTGCAAGAGTAATGTCTGCAGCCCTCATCTGTGCCAGGAAACCACCCCCCTTCTGTTTCCCACCCCAGCAGACATACCTCTGTCCATCGACCTAGAACCTTACAGGTTTGGGCAGCGAAGACTTGCCTTCCAGTCTGTGGGCCAATGAGAAACAAGCTTGCACTAGTAACTGGAATATGTTTTTGCTACCAGTAAGCTCCCCAACAGGATCAGGGAGAGCTTCTGGGTGTTCATGTCACCCCAACTCCCTCCTCCACCTCCATTTCCAAACCAGCAGATTTCCCCTGACTCCACAATGTGGTTGCTTGGCGTATGTGATCTGGCTTCTGCTGTTATGCTGAGTCTCTGCTAGTACTGGCACCAATTCCAAACTCCACCCACGTGTTCACACTGCCAGGATCCTTTCCTCAAAAAAACAACATCCGGACCCCCCATCTCTTCCTTCACATCCATTGAATATCTCCAGTTCTGAGATCCAGTTTTCTATTGTTACCTCACAAACTAACCCAGACTAAGTGGCCTTAAACAACAATTAATTATTATATCTCGTGCTGGGACAAGAATCCAGGCTGGGCACAGAGGGGAAGCTCATCATCGTCTACAAAGTCTGGATTTGGATCTGGATTTGGATGACTTGTACATCTGGTGGATAAAATGGTCAGAGGCTGGCTGGGTCTCTCTCTCTCTCTCTCTCTCTCTCTCTCTCTCTCTCTCTCCGTCTCCTCTATCTCTATCTCCCTCCCACATGGAGTCTCCATATGGTTAGCAAGGGCTTCCTCACAGCATGGGAACCTTAGGGTAGTCAGATTTCTCAAACGATGGCTCAGGGCTTCAAGAGAAAGGAAGCAAAAAATGCCAGTCCTCTTAAAGGCTAAATCTGGAAGTCACAGAACATCACTTCTGCCATATTTTATTAGTCAAAGCCATCATAATTCAGCCAAGACTTAGGAGAGGGAACATAGATCTCACCTTTCAATGAAAGAACTCTCAAAGAATTGCAGCCATTTTGAATACAGCACATTTCATTGACAGCAGGAATCGTCTCTATAGAAAGCTTCTTATTACTGTGTGTGCCTCCTTTCATTCAACCTTTCTTTCATATAGAACAGACCTCCAAATGCCTTAGATATCCAGCCACCTGAATCAGACTTGATTTTGTCATTTCCCCTCTGTTACAGGTTGAATTGCGTCCTCCAACAAAGATAAGTCTTAACCCCTAGTACCTCAGAATGTAAGCTTTTTTGAAAATTAGGTCTTTGTATATGGTAAGTCAAGGGCAGATCCTAATACAATATGACTAGTGTTCTTATAAATAGGGGAAATTTGGACACAGAGACAGATATGCACAGAAGAAAGACAATGTGAAGAGACAAAGGAAGAAGATAGACATTTTATAAGAAAAGGAATGCCGGAGGTGACCAGAAGCTAGTAGAAAAACTTTGAACAGACCCTTTTCTAGAGACTTCAGAGGGATCATCACCCTGCCAATAACTTGATTTTGGACTTTTGGATTCCAGAACTGTGAGATAATAAATTTCTTTTTTTCTGAGTCACCTAGTTTGTGGTACTTTATAATGGCAGCACAAGAAAACTAATGCCCTCTAAAATGAAAAATACAGACTACAACATTCTTAGGGCTATCTGTAGTCATGAGAGTTTCCTTTGCAATGGCCAAAACTATTCTAAGAATTTACCCCCTACCTTTTCCTTCTATAGCCTTCAGCACCCCTTCTGACTGAACGTGGAGGACATAAAAGAGGCATGCAGTCCCTTCAGCACATATTAACCATTTTTAAAAATCATTTAATGTACTATTTGTTTCAGGGGTACAGGTTTGTGATTCATCAGTCTTATACAATTCACAGCACTCACCATAGCACATACCCTCCCCATTGTCCATCACCCCACCACCCCATCCCTCCTCCCCTCCTCAATCAACCTTCAGTTGATTTCCTGAGACCAAGAGTCTCTTATAGTTTGTCTCCCTCTCTGGTTTTGTCTTGTTTCATTTTTCTCTCCCTTCCCCTATGATCCTCTGCCTTGTTTCTCTTATTCTTCAAATCAGTGAGATCATATGATAATTGTCCCTCATTGACTTATTTCACTTAGCACAATACCCTCTAGTTCCATCCACGTCATTGCAAGATTCCATTTCTTTGAGGGCTGCATAGTATTCCATTGTCTATATATACCACTTCTTTATCCTTTAATCTGTTGATGGACATCTAGGTTCTTTCCATAGTTTGGTTATTGTGGACATTGTTGCTATAAACATTCGAGTGCATGTGCCCCTTTGGATGACTACATTTGTATCTTTAGGGTAAATACCAAGTAGTGTGATTGCCGGGTCTTAGAGTAGCTCTATTTTCAAGTTTTTGAGGAACCTCCATACTGTTTTCCAGAGTAGCTACACCATCTTACATTCCCAGCAACTGTGTAGGAGGGTTCACTCTCTCAGCATCCTCACCAATACCTGTTGTTTACTTACTGGTTAATTTTAGCCATTCTGACTGGTGTGACGTGGTATCTCACTGTGGTTTTGATTTGTATTTCCCTGATGCTGAGTTATGTTGAGCACTTTTTCATGTGTCTGATAGGCATTTGTGTGTCTTCTTTGCAGAAATGTCTGTTCATGTCTTCTGCCCGTCTCTTGATTGGATTATGTGTTCTTTGGGTATTGAGTTTGATAAGTTCTTTATAGATTTTAGAGATACTAGCCCTTTATCTGACATGTCAGTTGCAAATATCTTCTCCCATTCTGTCAGTTTTGGTTTTGTTGACTGTTTCCCTTGCTGTACAAAAGCTTTTGATCTTGACGTAGTCCCAATAGTTCATTTTTACCCTTGCTTCCCTTGCCTTTGCAAGAAGTTGTTCTGGCTGAGGTCGAAGAGGTTACTACCTGTGTTCTTCTCAAGGATTTTGATGGATTCCTGTCTCACGTTGAGGTCTTTCATACATTTTGAGTCTATTTTCGTGTGTGGTGTAAGGAAGTGGTCCAGTTTCATTCTTCTGCATGTGGCTGTCCAATTTTCCCAACACCATTTGTTGAAGAGACTGTCTTTCCATTGGACATGTTTTTCCATTGGACATTCTTTCCTTCTTTGTCGAAGATTAGTTGACCATAGAGTTGAGGGTCCATTTCTGGGCTCTCTATTCTGTTCCGCTGATCTGTGTGTCTGTTTTTGTGCTGGTACCATACTGTCTTGATGATTACAGCTTTGTAATAGAGCTTGAAGTGTGGAATTGTGATGCCACCAATTTTGGTTTTTCAACATTCCTTCGGCTATTTGGAGTCTTTTCTGGTTCCATATAAATTCTAGGATTATTTGTTCCATTTCTTTGAAAAAAATTGATGGTATTTTGATAGGGATTGCATTAAATGTGTAGATTGCTCTAGGTAGCATAGATATTTTCACAATATTTTTTCTTCCAATCCATGAGCATGGACTATTTTTTCCATTTCTTTGTGTCTTCCTCAATTTCTTTCATGAGTACTCTATAGTTTTCTGAGTATGGATTCTTTGCCTGTTTGGTTAGATGTATTCTTAGGTATCTTACGGTTTTGGGTGCAATTGTAAAGGGGATCAACTCTTTAATCTCTCTTTCTTCTGTCTTGTTGTTGGTGTATAGAAATGTGACTAATTTCTGTGCAGCGATTTTATATCCTGACACTTTACTGAATTCCTATATGAGTTTGAGCAGTTTTGGAGTGGAGTCTTTTTGCTTTTCCACATAAAGTGTTATATCATCTGCAAAGAGTGAGAGTTTGACTTCTTCTTTGCTGATTCAAATGCCTTTTATTTCTTTTTGTTGTCTGATTGCTGAGACTAGTACTATTTTGAATAGCAGTGTTAATAGTGGACAGCCCTGCCATGTTCCTGACCTTAGGAGAAAGGATCTCAGTTTTTCCCATTGAGAGTGATATTCGCTGTGGGTTCTTCACAGATGGCTTTGATGATATTGAGGTAAGTACCCTCTATCCCTACACTGTGAAGAGTTTTTACCAAGAAAGGATGTTGTATTTTGTCAAATGCTTTTTCAGTATCTATTGAGAGTCTCATATGGTTCTTGTTATTTCTTTTATTAATTTATTGTATCACATTGATTGATTTGTGGATGTTGAACCAACCTTGCACCCCAGTTATAAATCCACTTGGTCATGGTGAATAATCCTTTTAATGTACTGTTGGATCTCATTGGCTAGTATTTTGGTGACAATTTTTGCATCCATGTTCATCAGGGATATTGGTGTGTAATTCTCCTTTTTGATGGTCTTTGTCTGGTCTTGGGATTAAGGTAATGCTGGCCTCATAATGAGTTTGGAAGTTTTCCTTCCATTTCTATATTTTAGAAAAGTTTCAGGAGAATAGGTATTAATTCTTCTTTAAATGTTTGCTAAAATTCCCCTGGGAAGACATCTGGGCGTGGGCTCTTGTTTATTGGGAGATTTTTGATGACTGCTTCAATCTCCTTACTGGTTAAGGGTCTATTCAGGTTTTCTATTTCTTCCCAGTTCAGTTTTGGTAGTTTATACATCTCTAGGAATTCTTCCAGGTTGTCAAATTTGCTGGCATACAGTTGCTCGTAATATTTTTATAATTGCTTGTATTTCTTTGGTGTCAGTTGTGATCTCTCCTCTTTCATTCATGATTTTATTAATTTGGGTCCTTTCTCTGTTTGATAAGTCTGGCTAGGGATTTCTCAATCTTATTAATTCTTTCAAAGAAACAGCTCCTACTTTCACTGATCTGTTCTACTGTTCTTTTGGTTTCTATTTCATTGATTTCTGTTCTGATCTTTATTATTTATCTTCTCCTGCTGGATTTAGGTTTTGTTTGCTGTTCTTTCTACAGCTCCTTTAGGTGTAGGATTAAGCTGTATATTTGAGACCTTTCTTGTTTCTTGAGAAAGGCATGTTTTGCTATATAGTTCCCTCTCAGCACCACCTTTGCTGCAACCCAAAGATTTTGAACGGTTGTGTTTTCATTTTCATTTGTTTCCATGAATTTTTTTAATTCTTCTTTAATTTTCTGGTTGACCCATTCATTCTTCAGCAAGATGCTCTTTAGCTTCCATGTATTTGAGTTCTTTCCAACTTTCCTCTTGTTGTTGAGTTCCAGTTTCAAAGCATTGTGGTCTAAAAATATGCAGGAAATGATCCCAATCTTTTGGTACTGGTTGAGACCTGATTTGTGACCCAGAACGTGATCTATTCTGGAGAATGTTCCATGTGCACTAGAGAATAATGTGTATTCTGTTGATTTGGGATGGAATGTTCTGAATATATCTATGATGTCCATCTGGTCCAGTGTGTCATTTAAAGCCTTTATTTTCTTGTTGATTTTTTTGCTTAGATGATTTTTCCATTTCAGTGAGGGGAGGTGCTAAAGTCCCCTACTATTACTGTATTATTGTTGATGTGTTTCTTTGATTTTGTTATTAATTGGTTTATATAATTGGTTGCTCTCATGTTGGGGTACAGATATTTGAAATTATTAGATCTTCTTGCTGGAAAGACCCTTTAAGTATGATATAGTGTCCTTCCTCATCTCTTATTATAGTCTTTGGCTTGAAATCTAACTTATCCAATATAAGGATTGCCACCCCAGCTTTCTTTTGATGTCCATTAGCATGGTAAATGGTTTTCCATACCCTCACTTTAAATCTGGAGGGGTCTTTGGGTCTGAAATGAGTTTCTGGTAGACAGCATATCGGTGGGTTTTATTTTTTTATCCATTCTGATACCCTGTGTCTTTTGATTGCGACATTTAGCCCATTTACATTCAGGGTAACTATTGAACAATATGAATTTAGTGCTAGTTGTATTGCCAGTAAGGTGACTGTTACTGTATATTGTCTCTGTTCCTTTCTGGTCTGTTACTTTTAGGCTCTCTCTTTGCTTAGAGCACCCCTTTCAGTATTTTCAGTAGGGTTGGTTTGGTGTTTGTAAATTCTTTTAGTTTTTGTTTGTCCTGGAAGCTTTTTATTTCTCCATCTATTTTCAATGACAGCTTAGCTGGATATAGTATTCTTTGCTGCATATTTTTCTCATTAAGTGCTCTGAATATATCATGCCAGTCCTTTCTGGCCTGCCAGGTCTCTGTGGATAAGTCTGCTGCCAACTTAATATTTCTACCATTGTAGGTTACAGACCTCTTGTCCCAAGCATCTTTCAGGATCTTCTCTTTGTCTCTAAGACTTGTAAGTTTTATCATTAGATGACAGTGTGTTGACCTATTTTTATTGATTTTGAGGGGGGGGTTCTCTGCACTTCCTGGATTTTGATGCTTATTTCCTTCCCCAGATTAGGGAAGCTATCTGTTGTAATTTGCTCCAATATACCTTCTGTCCCTCTCTCTCCTTCTTCTTCTGGGATCCCAATTACTCTAATATTGTTTCATTTTATGGCATCACTTATCTCTTAAATTCTCCTCTTGTGATCCAGTAGTTGTTTAGCTTTCTTTTTCTCAACTTCTTTAGTCTCCATCATTTGGTCTTCTATATCACTAATTCTCTCTTCTGCCTCATATATCCTAGCAGTAAGAGCCTCCATTTTTTATTATACCTCATTAATAACTGTTTTAATTTCAACTTAGTTAGATTTTTAGTTCTTTTATTTCTTCAGAAAGGAATTCTCTGGTATCTTCTATGCTTTTTTCAAACCCAGCGAACATCTTTATAATTGTCATTCTGAACTCTAGTTCTGACATCTTACTAATGTGTATATAGATTAGGTCTCTAGCTGTCAGTAGCTGCCTCTTGTTATTTTTAGGGGGAGTAAGTTTTTCTGCCTTGTCATTTTGCCCAGGGAAGAATAGATGAATGAGAGAACAAAATGCTAAAAGGGTAATAACGATCCCAGAAAAATATACATTAACCAAATCAGAAGAACCCAAAACTGGGGGGAGAAGAAAGGAAAAAGAAAAATATATGATTAGGCTGGTGAATAGAACAGAGCCACACACTTGATTTTGGATGTATTTCGGTCTGTTAGAAGAAACTGCCTCCCAAAATTTTAAAGAAAGGAAAACATATATGTACAAAATGAAGGATAACACAAGGAAGGGATGGAATATGTCTGTAAAGATGAAAATTTTAAAATATTTTAAATAAGGAATTGATAAGAAAAGAAGTTGGTTGAAAAAACACACACAAAAAAAGGAGAGAATACGATCAGGCTGGAGACTAGAACAAAGCCATACACTAGATTTAGGGTAAGTTTTGGTCTGTTAGAAGATATTGTATCCCAAAATTTTTTTTAAATATTTTATTTATTTATTTGACAGACAAAGATCACAAGTAGGAAGAGAGGCAGGCAGAGAGAGAGGGGGAAGAAGGCTCCCTGCTGAGCAGAGAGCCCATTGTGGGGCTTGATCCCAGGACCCCAGGATCATGACCTGAGCTGAAGGCAGAGGCTTTAACCCACTGAGCCACACAGTAGCCCCTGTATCCCAAAATTTTAAAGAAAAACTTATACGTAAAGTAAGGTTAAATACAATGAATGGAAAGAATATGACTATAAAAATGAAAATTAAAAAAGATTTTTAAAAAGGTATTGATAAAATAAAATAGTTAAAATATGTTAAAATAGGAAAAGGGAAAAATTCAAAAAAATAGAAAAAGAAAAAATTAAGGAAAATTTATGGAGCACTGGGTGTTGTGCATAAACAATGAATCTTGGAACACTGCATCAAAAACGAATGATGTATTTTATGGTGACTAACATAGCACAATAAGAAAAAATTTTAACTTTGAAAGACTAAGGAATCATGGAGAAAAAGCCATGAATTCTATGTGCTGCATTTCCTTAGCGCTGGAGTTCTGCAATTCTCATTGATCAGTGAACTTGGTTTTGGCTGGATGCTCTTGGTGATCTTCTGTGGGAAGGGCCTGTTGCAGTGATTCTCAAATGTCTTTGCCCGAGGTGGAATTGCACCACCCTTGCCAGGGGCCAGGCTAAGCAATTTGCTCAGTTTTGCTCCCAGTAGTTTTTGTTCCCTGAGCGCTTTCGCTCTCCATACAGCTTTGGAGGCAGAGAATGAAAATGGCAGCCTCTCAATCTCAGGCCTGGAGGAGCCAAGAGGTCAGTGCATCCTCAGAGAAAAGTAGTCAATCACTCCCATCTCCCTGGTCTCTGGCAGGGCTCTGAGCTCACCCAGCCTATGACTTAGCATTTCTATCTCTGGCACACAGCCCTGTTTGGAGTCTCCAAACCCAGCTGATTCCTGCAGTGTGCTCCCATGCCTCTCCTCCCAGAGGAGGAAGGTGAGTCTCTCTAGATCTGCCACTTGTGGGGTCTCTGCTCAAAGAGCAGTGGCCTGAATGTATCAGGAATCATGGTTTATGGCAACCCTGAGCTGAGAGCTCACTCCTCAGCTCTGTCTCTGTAGCCAGCTTCCGCATTCCAATACCTGGGAGGTCTGCCACACTCAGACACCCCTGGTCTTTCTGTGACCCTGAGGGACCTGAGACCACACTCTCTCCCCAAGGGCTCTACCCCCTGCTTAGCCACTGGAGCAACATCCCTCAGTGGAGCAGACTTCTAAAAGTTCTGATTTTGTGCTCTGCTGCTCTATCACTTGCTGGGAGCTGCCCCGCCTCCCTCATGCTCTTTCTTCCCATATATCACCTCAGATTCATTTCTTTGCACATCCTGTCTTCCAGAAGGTAGTCGCTTTTCTGTTCCTAGAATTGCTGCTTTTCTTCTCTTTGATCTCCTGTTGAGATCATAGGTGTTCAGAGTGGTTTGATAACTATCTAGCTGAATTCCTGGGACTAGATGAAATTTAGGTCTCTTACTCCTCCACCATCTTGTTCTGTTATATTAGTCCCTGTCCTAGGTTTAGGGGATGCAATGATGTACCAGAGAACTGAAGCTTGGGCAGGCTGTGCTGCTTTATGGCAGTGCTGGAGAGGGGGAGCTGAGCTCTTGGGGTTAGTACAAACTTGGGGTCCAATTGGGGGTAGCAAGAAACCAGGTTAGGGGCAGATGAGAAGACCAAGACTAACAAGAGAGACTTCTGAATTAAGGTGGGTACTCCTAAAACTCCGGGCAGGGAAGATCTCACCCTGAATCTCTACCCCAGGCTTTTCCACCTGGGCTTCGTTTAACTGTCTAAGCATCACATCAGGCCACAAAGCCAAAACAGAGTCAAGGCCAGGCAGCCACATGTGGTGGTGGTGGCGGTGGTGGTGACTACAGTGGGGGGAGGGAGCGAAAATGCCACATTAGCCCATTTAATTCTCATAACTACTCTATAAATCAGTGACTATAATCTGTCAAGTGGCTATGACAAGACAGCACTGACCGGGTAGCATATAAACAATGGAGATTTATTCCTCATGATGCTGGAGACTGGTAAGTCCAAGATCAAGGCTCCAGCATGGTCACATTCTGATGAGACCATGTTTCTTATTTCATAGCAAACTCCTCTTTGCACTGTCTTCACATGGAAGGGGTTAGGGATCTCTTTGGGGTCTCTTTCATAAGGCATTACACTCAGAGCACTGGGCTAGCTCAATCAGTACAGCATGTGACTCTTGATCTCAGGTTGTAAGTTTGAGCCCCACATTGAGTGAAGAGATTACTTAAAAATAAAATCTTTATAAGGCACTACTCTCATTCATGAGGGCCCCACCCTCACAACCTATACAGCTCCCAAAGTCCCCACTTCCTAATGCTATCAAATAGGGCACTAGGATTTCAGTATATGAATTTTGGTGAGACATATTCAGGTTAGAGTAGTCAGGTATTATTACTTCCATTTGACAGAAAAGGAAATTGAGTTCCAGAAGTTATGGAATCTATTTATGATCATGCAGTTATGAACTACAGGACAGAAGACATTGGCTTCCATGGTGCAGCTTCCACTAACATAGCATGGCAGGCTCCCTCTACAGTTGGACTATTGTTAACTGGGAAGGTGTTTTGAGTGTAGAACTTAACATTTATCTCACTCGGTACATTTTTTTTTCCAAAGGCAGTCCATTTGTCTAAGATGTTATAAACAATCATTCTTTTTGCTAGATATATTGTCATTAACCAAACTAAAGGTTTATAACAAAATTAAATGACAATTATTGCCTCAAAACTTATGAGTGCCAGTTAAAAACATTTTAAATGTTCCAAAGAAGTCAAAGAAAAAAACTTTGAGTGGACATTTATTGAATATCTATAAGGTTGTAAGTGCTACAGTGGCACAGGACTGAGTAAGACATGGTGACCACTTGTCCTCAGGTAGTCAAGGTAACTAACAATGAACACATACTAAGATATATGATTTCGTATTTCATGAGATATATGATCTCATTTGTACAGAGTGAGGTTGGATGGATCATTCACCTGAAATAACAGGTGGCTTCCTAAACTCATCAGCAGTTTTGCTCTAAGATAGGTGCAGCCTTATTTCTAAAACCGTTCCATGCTGTCCCTCCCTATTTTCAGCAAGCTTCTTGCTGAGCAAGGAGCCTGATGTGGGACTTGATCCCAGGATCCTGGGATTATGACCTGAGACGAAGGCAGCTTAACTGACTGAGCCACACAGGCATCCCAAGGTCACAGTTCTAACTTGAAACTTTGTGAGTTTCACAGGCCCCTGACCTTTATTCTCTTCTTCCTACTTCCCAAGAGAAAGCTTCCATTTGCCAGGCTCACCTACAACTCCTTCCCAGGGGCAAAAGGTCTGTCCTGCTTCATTGTTAACTTCCCGCTCTTTCAAAGCCTCTGATCACTCTATCTCCTTTGGCACAGTATTTTGATGACTGAGTACAAGTGAATGGGAACATAGAAATGGAACAGATTTCTTTTTTTTTTTACTTTAAATTCAATTAACCAAGGTATACAGATTTCTGTACATTGATTTTATATCCTGCGGCTTTGCTGAATTCATGTATCAGTTCCAGTAATTTTTTGGTGGAGTCCTTTGGGTTTTCTACATAGAGTATCATGCCATCTGCAAAGTGGTAGAGCCACGCTGGGAAACAGTATGGAGTTTCCTCAAAAAGTTAAAAATAGAACTACCCTACAACCCAAAAATTGCACTACTAGGTATTTACCCAAAGGATACAAAAATACTGACTTGAAGGAGGGCATGCACCCCAATGTTTATAGAAGCATTATCAACAATAGTCAAACTATGGAAGAGCCCAACTGTCTAACTGATGAATGGATAAAGAAGATATGGTGTATACACACACACACACACACACGCATGCATGCGTGCTCACAGGAATATTATTCAGCCATCAAAAAGAATGAAATCTTGCCATTTGCAACAACGTGGATGGAGCTAAAGTGTATTATGTTAAACAAAATAAGTCAGTCATAGAAAGACAAATGCCATATGATTTCACTCATATGTGGAATTTAAGAAACAAAACAGATAAACATGGGGTAGGGGAAAAAAGAGAGAAGGAAGCAAATCATAGGAGATATTATAGAGAACAAACAGGGTTGACAGAGGGAGGTGGGCAGGAGATGAGCTAAATGGGTGATGGGTATCAAAGAGGGCACTTACTGTGATGAGCACTGAGTGTTATATGTAAGTGATGAATCACTCAATTCTACACCTGAAACCAATTTTTTAAAAGATTTTATTTTATTTATTTTTGAGAGAGAGAGAGAGAGTGTGTGTGTGTGTGTGTGTGTGTGTGCGTGGACGCACGCACGCGCATGTATGCACACGCATGGGAGAAACGGGGAGAAGCAGAGGGAGAGGGACAAGCAGACTCCATACTGAGCATAGAGCCTGTTGTGGGGCTTGATCCCATGACTTTGAGATCATGACCTGAGCTAAAACCAAGAGTTGGAAGCTCAACCGACTGAGCCACCTAGGCGCCCCGACCTGAAACCAATTTTACCATAAATGTTAAATAACTAGAATTTAAATAAAAACTTCAAATAAAAATAAATAAATAACGACATGAACAATAATGACAACAAAACAAGTGAATGGGAAAAAACTTTGAAGTTCACTCCCAGGTGAATTCACAGACATAGAACTTCATCACCATAGTGATTTCAGAGTCACCAAGAGATGTATATCTTGCTCCTTAAAGTGCTGTCTTCCATGCACTTTATTAGAGAATGAAATTTGAGCTGATGTTTCAGACTTTTGGCTTAAGCCACAGTTGCAACCTTCTCTGTACATGTATATATGTATACATGTGTGTGTCTGAATGCGTGTATCCACATACATGCCTGTATTTCTTAGCTTTCTTCTCTGAGAGTACCTAGAAACACTGACCCATCCATAACAATGAATATGTCTCATGCCATACCTTGTTTTCTAAATCCTATCCGCCATTAAAAAGAACCAGAGTTCCTTGGGGAAATGTGTGATTCCAGGGCTGGGGCATAGAAGAATAAGATGATCCTGAAGTATCTTGTGCCAAAAAATAAGGAAGTACTCAAAGAATAGCATGGTCCTACAAAAAGGACACAGAACCCAGCTTAGTGGTGCTTCCACTTTTGAAATCTTGGACAATTTGAGATTTGAAACAAGTACTTACAGTAATAAATTATAGTCCAATGAATATAATAAAACCCTATAAGTCTATACTGATATAAATAACTAGGGGAAAGGGGAAAGCTTTTCCTTAGAGTAGAATGTCAACTAATAAATATAGAAAGCATAATGGGGTTAGAAAATCATCAACAGATGTTAAATCTCATGAGTAGAAGTTGGATGAAGAACATATCTACATAGTATCTAAGAATCTCCCTACATCATTTCATTAATTATCATGGAAAACTAATAATTGTACAATGGATAAACCCAGCAGACAACCTTTTAAACAAAGGGATCAAATTTAACAGCACTAATATTTTGACAGACTCATGTTATGTGCCTTCCGATATGATGCACTGGGAAGGCATAACCACATTTCTGTGGTGGTCCTATCAGAGGATCAGATCATGGGGAAACATCTGACAGATCCAAATTGAAGGACATTCTACCAAATAACTAGTCTGTGCTCTGCAAAATTGTTAAAGCCAAAAAAGACAAGGAAATGCTGACAGATTGTCCCAGTTTAAGGAAGATTAAGGTTACATGACAACCAAATGCAATGCATGATCTTGAATCAAATTCTGGATTAGGAAAAACAAAATACCCATAAAGCACATTGGGACAATTGTGAGAGTTGAATGTGGAGTGTGGATTAGATAATAGCACTGCATCAGTGTTAAATTTCCTGATTCTGATTGCTATACTGTGGATATGTAAGAAAATATCTGTGTTCTTGCACACTGAAGTATCTGGGAAAGGGGCTTACTGTCACCAACTTACTCTCAAATGTTTCAAAAAATTAAAAAAAAACAAATAAGCTATATATTTATGGAAAGAGAGAGAGAAGAATGATAGAGCAAATGAGGCAGTATGGAAACAATTGGTGAGTCCAAGTAAAGGATATATTGTTGCAACTTTTCTGTAAATTTGAAATTATCAAAATACAAGAGTAAATCATTACCTTTTTTAAGGTAAGCTTTTTGACAAAGTTGCTGTGGCAGGCTTATTAGCCATATATTCTTTAATGTGAGTGAAATTGTAAGTTTCACAGCTGAGAAAGAGTTCTGATAAACTGAACAGGGAAGAGAAGGCTTGAGGACACTGGTTATCCAGGAGGAAAAAGGAAGGTCACTGAGAAAAAAAAAAAGAATGGATAGATCACAAACAAGATGCTGGGGGTGGCCAGGCTTCCCATTGCCATCACTTTGTTATTCCAGTCTTACTCACCTCCTCCATCCTGACACTCAAACCAGATGGCATCACTCAGAGAAAGAACATGGATCAATCCTACACATGGTGTTTTGAGCTAGATGACTCCTATTTCTGCCCGGTGGTTATGTGTCTTTCCTCCCCGCCCCCCATCTTTCTAAACTCCAATAATTATGCTTATGTGTAGATATCCTTCTATTTTACCTTGTTAACTCCGAGAAGGCAAGGGCATGATGGCTTAAAATATTTATCCTAACAGCTAACAATAATATATAGATGGGGCCTCTATGAAATTTTCAGTGATCTGGTCATCTTTCTTTTATCATTAATGCTGCTTTGATTTTGTTAATGTACTGAAGTATTCCCTGAGCAAGCAGCAGTTTTGTATTTAATTGTCCTGTCTGACATGGGAACTATAGTGAGGCAGTCCCAAAGGACTTAGAAATAAGATTGTCTTCTCAGAATCAAATTCTTTCAATGAGAGAGGAGACAAAGCTCACAGCTCTGGGACTCTGGAGGTAAGTCCTAGAATTGGTATGCTGCCAACAAGAAGTTTCTTGAAAGTTTTATGCTTTATAGTATACATTTATGCAAAATTTGTTTTTCACTCCATATAAAATATATGTTTCTGTTAATATCAAAGTGTTTATTTGTGCCTTCATTCTTTAAGTGAGATTGTCCTCTGGGAAGATGGGTGATAACTGTTCTTTGCTTGCTGTGAGCCTTGGTTTTGTGTATTTGGGGTTGAGAAAAATTCATGAGTAATACAGATATTCATAGTCATATACCATATACCTTAAAGAATGGGTCTGAGAATTACAGGAGATGTTATTAACTGGACTGTCTCTCTAACTGACTGAAGAATACAAATAGCTTAAACAATTTTTTAAAGACTTTATTTATTTGACAGAGAGAGATCACAAGTAGGCAGAAAGGCAGGCAGAGAGAGAGGAGGAAGCAGGCTCCCTGCTGAGCAGAGACACACACACACACCCCCCCGCCGATTCGGGGCTTGATCCCAGGACCCTGGGACCATGACCTGAGCCGAAGGCAGAGGCTTTAAGCCACTGAACCACCCAGGCGCCCCTCAAATAGCTTAAACTATTGAAAACTTTCTGAGTGCCAGACTCTCTTTTAAGGGTTTTATTTTCATTAACTTTTTAAATCCCCATGACAATCCTATGTGGTAGGTTCTGTCATTATCCACATTTTATGGAGGAGAAAACTGAGACATGGGGGGAAGTTACTACCATAATGGTGGAACTGGCTACTACCTCCAGGGTCAGCACTCCTAGCCACAACACCACTCTGCCTCTATTCAATGTTTTGGATCATAAGTACAGCATGAGAACTGACCCTCATCACTGAAAGCTCAGAAACCTGATTCAACAATCCCAAAAGCAAATCTGTCTCTCCAAGACAGTTTCTCATCAATGCAGTACGTGCAAGAGGGGATTTGTTAATGTGCCTTGGAAATCAGAATTATAGGAACAGAGGTTATTGAACCTCCATGATGAGCATATTCTCTTCCTTTGGGCAGCCCTCCATGGGAGGCCAAACCACAGCCAAAGGAAAAGATAGATTCCAAACAAAGGGAATTGATAAGTCCAGGGTTGTGTGATATTGGGCCAAGGTTGTCTGAAATCATGCATCCCTTAGACTAAAGAAATCTGCTCCACCAAAGAAATTTCTCAAGTTTCTTTCATCAGGTTGTCTTTCTCTAATGGAGAAGGATGTTAGAAATACTGACACAAGCTTTTTCCTGGTAAAACCAGGACTGATTTTGAGAACACCAGAACCCACTTGAGACAGGTCATCCAGAGTTCGCATCTGCGATCGCCTCTACACATTAATACATACTTCATCTGCATCTTTGATCATTGTCTTGTGCTGAGATGCTAAGGAAAATGTTCATCCCTAAACTAGTTATGCCTTTTCTTGTCCCTAAGACTTAGTTTATGCTATTTCTTCTCTCTAGCTTGCTATTTCTACCATCTTCTTATCAAAATCCTCACCATTCTTTTGTGCTTAGTTTTATGTCACTATTTTACAAGCAATTATAAGAGAATATTATGAAAAACTATATGCCAACAAATTGGATGACCTAGAAGAAATGGATACATTTCTAGAAACATAAATTACCAAAACTGAAAGAAGAAGTAGAAAACTTGAATAGACTGATAACCAGCAAAGAAATTGAATTGGGTTTTTTTTTAAGATTTTTATTTATTTATTTGA
The DNA here is from genome assembly GCF_010015895.1 of Lontra canadensis. Classification (NCBI taxonomy): domain Eukaryota; kingdom Metazoa; phylum Chordata; class Mammalia; order Carnivora; family Mustelidae; genus Lontra; species Lontra canadensis. Next base: position 123,068 of record NW_022631298.1, read on the forward strand.
CAGAGATCACAAGTAGGCAGAGAGGCAGGCAGAGAGAGAGGAAGGGAAGCAGGCTCCCCGCTGAGCAGAAAGCCCGATATGGGGCTCGATCCCAGGACGACCCTGGGATCATGTCCTGAGCCGAAGGCAGAGGCCTTAACCCACTGAGCCACCCAGGTGCCCTGAATTGGTTTTGTCACTCTTCTGATGTACATGATTTCCAACTCCTGCCCACCCTGCCCATATACACAGAGAAGAAAATTATAGCGATTACTTCATTCTGTCTTATACTATATTTTTTTTATTTGTAACCCTACTCCAGTTCTTACTACCACTTCCCAAGATTCTCAAGCTGGTCTATCCTGACCTTGAATGTAGAATCTGGACAGAAACAAATATGTAGTGTAGATTTCACATGATTAAACTTGTGTCATAAACTTACCATTTCTGGCCTAGGTCTCAAAAACCCACTGATAACAATAAACAGAATCCAATCAGTATTTATTAAGTGCCTGCTACTTACCAGAACAGGGAACTCTATTTTGGAGGGGCATCAATAAATAAGTTAATCAAGGTCCCTGACCTCACAGAATTTACAATCTAGCAGGAAACACATACAAGGAAACAAGAAAGTCACACCAGCTGAGGGGCATCATTTATATAAGGGGAGTTCACACTACAAGGTCCTTACCTAGTATGTGTTTGCAGTGAGGTAGTGAGAATATCCACAAACAAGTACATGTTAGGTAGGCAAAGAGATGGAGGAAAGAGGTTCTAGGGAGAGGGATCAGCAAGTTAGAAAGCATAGAGGGGCAGGAGGTATTGACACATTGAAGGAAATGAATGAAGTTGCTCAAAGAAAGAGAGTGAGGAGGCAGGGATGGCTGAAAAATGCAGCTGAGAGGTAGGCAGAAGTTAACCTTCAGATGGTCTGTTTGTAGCCATTTTATGGCTTTGGTTTAAACTTTGCTTTTAAAAAAGTAGTGGGAAGCAACAAATGTTGGCCAGGATGGGGAGAAAGGGGAACCCTCTTACACTGTTGGTGGGAATGCAAACTGATACATCCACTCTGGAAAGTAGTATGGAGGCTCCTCAAGAAGTTACAAATAGAGCTACCCTATGACCCAGCAATTGCACTACTAGGTATTTACACCAAAGATACAAACACAGTGATCTGAAGAAGCACCTGCACCCCAGTATTTATAGCAGCAATGTCCACAAATTCCAAACTATGGAAAGAACTCAGATGTCCATCAACAGATGAGTGGATAAAGAAGATGTGGTATATATATGTACAATGAAATATTACTCAGTCATCAAAAGGATGAAATCTTACCATTCACATCAACATGGATGGAACTGGAAGGTATTATGCTGAGCAAAATAAATCAACTGGAGAAAGACAATTATCATATGGTTTCACTTATATGTGGAATTTAAGAAACAAAACAGGATCATACCGGGAAAGAGGGAAAAATAAAATAAGATGAAATCAGAGAGGGAGACAAACCATAAGACACTCTTAACTATAGGAAACAAACTGAGGGTTGCTGGAAAGGAGATGGGGGGGATGGGGTAACTAAACGATGGGCATTAAGGAGGGCATTTGATGGAATGAGCACCAGCTATTATATGCAATTGATGAACTACTGAACTCTATGCCTGAAATTAATGATACAATACATGATATCTATTCAATTTAAATAAAAGAAGTTAATTTTAAAAAGTAGTGGGAAGGCACCGATACTTTGTGTTCTATTTTTAGAAAATCACTCTGGCTGCCACGTGAAGAATCTGTTGAGGGCCAACGGTGTATGTGTGACCTTGGACAGTTTATACGTCCTCTCTGTGTCTGTTTCCTCACTTGTGAAATGTGGTAATTAATAGTCTCTTCCTCATAGGGTTGTGATGAGGGTTAAATGGGTTAATATATGTAAGATGTTCTAGGAATTACCTGGCCACATCTTGGCTTTAGCTGCAATTTTAAGGCATTTATGCCTTTCACTTTCAGAAAAGAACACATAGGAGTGTGTGTCATATTTTATTCTGAGGATTTAAGTTTTTCCTTTTTTTAAGATTATATTTATTTATTTGATAGACAGAGATCACAAGTAGGCAGAGAGGCAGACAGAGAGAGAGGAGGAAGCAGGCTCCCCACTGAGCAGAGAGCCCGATGTGGGGCTCGATCCCAGGACCCTGGGATCATAACCTGAGCTGAAGGCAGAAGCTTTAACCCACTGATCCACCCAGGTGCCCCAAGTTTTTCTTTTATTTGTACTGTTAAATACTGAGTTCTTACCCTTCTGCTATAAACCAAGATGACTTTAGGACATGAATTATGCAGTATAATACTGTAAGCATAGTTTTGACAGTATTTCCAAGAGAGTCAGTTTCTGTGGAAAGTAGAAATGAGGCCAGTGTCAAAGGCAATTATTTCAGACTGGCAGACTCTTAGCTTCTGTGATGTGTCTGGACTGTATTAAGCACTGTGGGCATAGCAAGGTGGGAGGATTTCTCCCTTTCTTTGAAATTCACAGATTCAGAGTCCATCAGACCAAGGGGCTGATCCACTTGCCTTGAACGTGTTGGGAAGCATGAAAAGTCAGATAAACTTCCAGAGCTTCGATGCCACAGAGGCAAATCAGACCTCCCAAAGCAGGTGTTGAGTGGAGCTCAACAAAGAATATATATCCTTCACTAACAATATGGCAACTAGAACCAATATTCAACATTTTCTTTCTCAGGTTGGAAAAACAAGCCCGAGTTTCTTTTGCTTTTATAACTCTCTATATCGGGTCCTCTGAAGTCTTATTTATGCATTATTTTCTTATAAGTATAAAAGACTAAATTTGGATATTTCACTCTAAACTTTTTCAGTAGAATCCACAGTATACTAAACTGAAAGAAAGCCTCTGCTTGGTGTGATGGTTACTATTTACCTTCTCCACCACCTGCAAAGTTATCTTCCCCTACCTATCTCATAAGACAAGGAAGACCTGGGTCTGTAAAAATATATATTTAGGTATCTTGGTCTCTACAAAGTAAGCACTTTCACATGGAACATAGCCCCAAATAGTTTACTCTTTTGTTTTGTCTACAATAGTAGTTGATTAACTTTTTAAAAAAACTTTTTATTGTAAAATGAAACAGGTGTACACAAAAATCCCACCACGCAATGGAGTTAGGCCTTTGTAATCATCACCCAGGTCAAGAAAGAAAATTTTACCAGCCCTCCTAGAAGTTTCTCAATTCCCTTCCTTCAATCCCAACCTCCCTCCTCCCCTACAAAACAACCTCACTATCTTGACTTGCCTTTCTTTATAGTTTTGTCACCCAAAGGACATTTCTACTTACTTTAGTTTAATCTTGCCCATTAAAAATACTGAAGTCTTAGTTAACAATTTCCTTCTCCATATTTTTCTTTTTCTTATTTACCTATTGGGAAACTGGGAACATTTGACTTACAGAATCTCCCACAGCTTGGATTTTGTCAGTTGCATGTGCAGTTGCAGTGAAGTTCAGGATATTCTTCTGTCCTCAGTTCTTCCTGCAAATTGGCAGTTGAAACCAGAGTCTTAATCAGAATCATATTCAATCTCTTTGGCAAGACAATATATATAGGTGGTGCTCTGTTCTTTCATTGTTAAGATTATATAATATCTCATGGTCTGTCTTATTATATTAGCAACCGTCAATGTTCAAAGGCTAGATCCACGAGTTCACTAGAGCCTGTAAAAGGGTGATTTTCTAATTTGGTTATTTCTTATTTTTATTACTTTTATATAGTACCTTTTTAAGGAGACATTACCTCTCATTTATAATTGTTACTCAGTGACAGAGTTCATGTAGGGAAGGCAAGATAAGTGTATGATTATTTTCTTTTTATTATCCCCTGGTGGTGACCAATTAACTTTCCAAAATATTAAGAACAAATGGATTTAAACATATTTAATGGGTTGCAATTGCAATTATTATCCTTCTTGAAACTCAAATTGTCCAGTCTTTCACAGTGGGAGCCTCTTTAAAGTTGGCTCCTAAGCCTTGTTTAATGTCTCTGATTTGTTTAATCTGGATTTCCTTTATTTTCATGATCCTGGTTTGGGTCATCTACTGAACTGTTCTATATCTCACATTGGTTGTGTTAAAGTCTTTAGTGCTAATTTAAGCATCTTTCTTTTTTTGTTTAAAACAATGGTTCTCAAGGTGTGATGTCCAGGCCAGCACCACCAGCATCACCTGGGAACTTGCTAGAAATGTAAATTTTGAGATCACACACTAGGCTACTGAATTAGATACTCTAGGAGAGAGGCCCAGGAATACATGTTTTTAGAAAGTCATCCAGGTTATTCTGATGAACCCTAAAATTTGAGAACCATGGCTTAATGAACAAACTTTGTGGAGTCTTCCTTGAATGTATTGCTGTAGTTCTAGCCATCACAAAGATCTGTTAATGTTGGAATAAAGATTGATTTTCCTTCCATATATTCTGTCAAATGCCTGTTGTGCTTGACAATTCCTCTAGGAATGGCGTCTTTGGTTCTTTTAATAGGGTCACAGTTTCTGTTTTCTTTTACTTAAGAGCTGCAGAACATACTTTTTCTGCTAAGGTGAATATGATAATGTCCTACTTAGTAGTTTCTAGGCAGACTCAGTAGGGTTCAAAGAGCAATTATTGCCTATTTGCTGAAATCCAGGCTTGATGCTAAAGGATAGGGATCTTATATAGACTAAGACACTGGCTTTGCCCTTGAGAAGGTAAAAGGAAAGTGATTGGAAGCCTAGTATAAGGATGCTCATGAAAGCAATTTTCACCAAGGTAGGAGCTTGGCTATGGCTCACTTCAGTCAATGTTGCTCAAGATTGCATTTGACCTTCCTGAGGTCTCTTGATAAGATCATATCTATCTTTGCTAAGACCTCATATGCCCCTCATAATATCTTGGCCCATCTGTGGGCAGTAAACAACCTTATGACCTGACCTGTTAATTTATGATCAGAGAGAAGCAAAACCAAATATTTAGATCAGATTCTTATGAATGGCATGAAATTCCAATGAACCCAACTTTTAGCCTTGGATGGAAAAAATAGATCTATCTCTAACACTTGTGTCATTTGGGACAAAAAGACTAGTGAGGTCTTAGGCCTGTGGCCAGTCCCTTTCTACTCATTTCTAATGCAACTATATGCTATGAGGGACCATGAAGACACCTATATATAGACACACAAGACATTCCAGATTCCATGTCCTAGCTCCATCTGTGACACTATTGTTAGAAGTACCTCTATACTTGGGAAGAAAGACCCAGGGAAGAGGACCGTATGGATTCTAGAAACCAGCTTGGGATCATTTGAACAGGGAATCTCAGGGTTCCAACTATCCAGGGCATTGTCTAGAAGAAGTATTATAGTCTCTGGTTGGACACATCTCCTTGGATTCATGGAATCATCATCACATAAGGAGAGGCTAGGCTATAGAAAGGCCAAAGCAGGTCTTTCTATGGAACAGCATATAAATTATCTATGTTTAAGAGTGTTACTGGAGGAAGGTAGTGGAGACAAAGTGTGCTTATAAGTCCTTGGCTCACTGAGAGAGCACACATTCTCAGAAAAGGCCAGGGGCTGGCCCTGATCCTGGCCATTTTGCCTGATAAAGATTGTCATTAAAGATATCAGCAAAGTTACCAGCTCTGGTTCACTGTTGGACTTCAGGAAAAAAAAAAAAAAAGAAGAGTCAAACATATAAAATCAGAAATGAAAAAAGTGAAGCAAAAGTGGAGCACCTGGGTGCCTCAGTTGGTTAAGCATTTGACTCTTGGTTTCAGCTCAGGTCATGATCTCAGGGTCATGAGATCAAGCCCCACACTGGGCTCCACACTCATCATGGAGTCTGCTCAAGATTCTTTCCTTCTTTCTTTCCCTACACTTCAGCTCCTCCCCCACCCCAACACTCATGTTCTCTCTCACTCTCTAAAATAAATAAATAAATAGACTCTTAAAAAAAAGGAAATTAAAATGGTGAAATTACAACCGATACCACAGAAATACAAAGGATCAGGAAAGACTATTATGAACAATTATATGTCAACTAATTGGACAACCTAGAAGAAATAATAGATACATTCCTAGAAACATACAATTTACCAAGACTGAATCATGAAAAAATAGATCAATAATGAGTAAGGAGATTGAGTCAAAATCAAAAACTTCCCAACAAAGTAAAGCCCACAGCAAATAACTTTACTGGTAAATTCTACCAAACATTTAAGAAAGAATTAATATTAATAGAATGGTAAATTCTACCAAACATTTAAGGAAAAATTAATATGAATACTTCTCAAAGTCTTCCCCAAAAAACTGAAAAACAAGGAGCACTCCCAAAGTCATTTTACAAGGCTAGCATTTCCCTGATAGCCAAACCAGAAAGAGCACTACAAGAAAAGAAAGTTATAGGCCAATATCCTTGATGAGTATAGGTGCAAAAGTCCTAAACAAAAACATAAGCAAAGTGAATTCAATAGTACATTAAAAGGACATATACCATGATCAAGTGAAATGTATCCCTGGGATGCAAAAAAGTTTCAACATATGTAAATCATTCAATATGACATACCATAAAAACAGAATGAAAGATCAAAATATGGGGCACCTGCCTGGGTGGCTCAGTGGGCTAAGCCTCTGCCTTAGGCTCAGGTCATGATCTCAGGGTCCTGGGATCAAGCCCCACATTGGGCTCTCTGCTCAACAGGGAGCCTGCTTCCTCTCTCTCTCTGCCTGCTGCTCTGCCTACTTGTGATATCTCTCTCTGCGTCAAATAAATAAATAAAATATTTTTAAAAAAAGAAAGAAAGATTAAAATATGACTGTCTCAAATGATACGGAAAAAACATTTGACAAAATTCAACATACTTTCATAATAGAAGCTCTAAACAAATTAAGTATAGAAGAAATGATGTGCCTCAACATAACAAAAGGCATATATGACAAGACCACCATTAACATCATACTCACTACCTCTAAGACTGGGAACAAGACAAGGATGTCCACTCTCATCATCATTGCTATTCAACATAGTACTGGAAATCCTAGCCAGAGCAAATAGGTAAGAAAAAGAAATACATAGCATCCAAATCAGAAAGGAAGAAGTCAAATTGTATCCATTGATGGATGAATGGATAAAAAGGATACACACACACACACACACACACACACACACACACATGAATATTATTCAATCATGAGAAAAAAGGAGATCCTGCCATTTTTGTCAACGTAGATGGACTAGAGGATATTACCTTAAGTGAAATAAGCCAGACAAAGATAGATAAGTACTGTGTGGTATCATTTATAGGTGGGGGAAAAGAACAGTCCAACTCATAGAAACAGAAAAGAGATTCGTGGCTACCAGGGACTGGAATGTGAAGGAAATCAGGAGATGCTAGCACAAAAGTACACAGGGGAGCAGCAAGCCAAGTGGGCATCTGGGGTAAGAGTGTGCCAGGAAATGGAAACAGTAAGAGCAAAGGATCAAGTTGGGAGTTGTCAAGGAGAAGCCTTCTGAAAATAGTTCAGGTGCAAAGTGAAAAAGGTCCAAACCATAGCAGTAGTGGGAAGCAAGGAGGGTAGGGGACAGACTTGAGAAATACTTATTTTAGACCAGGAAGAAGAAAAGAAGCATACTTTAGAAGGAGAAGGGCTTCCTCACTGTGTATACTTACCACACCATCATGCAGCAACATTCAAGGTGCTGTGGCTTTACCACTACTCAGTACTTACTGGGTCCTCACAGCAATCCTGGTGTCCAGATCCCTAGTTCTAGGAATCAGGACACTGAAGTCCACCCTTAGAGGTTCCTAGCTTGCAAGGAAAAACTGGAAAGTTGAAGCCAGGCCTTCTGACCATATATCCTGTGATTTTCCACTGTACCCCTGTCCCACCATACTTTCTGTGACAGTACCAAATTATCCTGAAGGAGGCAAAGATCATGTGACCTGCTGAATTCTAGGAAGTTTGATGGGGCAGAATGCCACACCTCAAACCCTGAGGGCAGGTCCTCTAACCCAGGTTAAGCCTGATTCAGAGGAAAACTTTTATAGAGGTTTTATAAGTCCTGATGTTAATAATGTCTCTTTACAACCTACATATAGAAGATTAGAAGGACAGGTTTTCTACTATCAAGTTTAGAGTTCTTGCCATCCTTTGACACCCCAAACAGATCTCAATGCCTCATGCCTTATGTTGTGTGTGTGTGTGTGTGTGTGTGTGTGTGTGTGTATCTCCTATATTACTAGACTGTGCAACATATGTTCCTCTTTCTTCTTTTCCCATCTATACACATGTTCCTAAGGATGCTAAAAGCAATAACTGTCCCCAAGCAAATTTTCCTAGGCCTAACAGCAGCTGGCTCCCCCTAAGTGATTAGCTGAGAGTGAAACTAACCACAGGAAATGATCATACTAAAGTTGTGCCCTTCTCAGCTCTCAGGTCTCAAGGAGCTAATGGTGGAGATTGGGAGCAGGGCAGAATCCCAAATTATCTATCTGAATTCACTACCAATCTATTTGATTATCAAAGCTTGTAATAGTTAATATTATTGGGCCTCTGAATCATCAGGACCCTGAAACCATAACATAACAAGATTTCTCTGTGCTCTTCACCTCTAATTTAAAACATTTCTGTTTGTCTTACCCCAAACCTCTTAGTAATGGCTCCAAGCCAGTCTTGGAAATTTATCCCATCTTGCTATCCCTGCATTTCTTTTCCAGCTTGTTCCCACCCCAACACAGTACCACTCTTTCCCCAGCCCCAAAGAGCAGCATTTCTTCTCATCCCAAACCCCACCCAAGATCAACTTCTGGATGGTTATATGTTGTGTTCCTTAGCATTCTGGAACCTTTCTGAGTATTAAGACTTTGCAAAATAGGTCAGAATCTTAGAGCATGTGAAATTTGAGTATGTGGAAAGGTTTTTTTTCTCAAGTACATTTTGGCCTCAAAGAGGAAAAGGATGTTTGTTAAAATGCTTAGTTATTCATAATAATTTATTCTTTCCAGCAAGATAATTTAAACTTGACCATTCTTCATTTATTAGATTTTAGAACAGTGTCCTCTCTCCTTCTCTTACTTATTCTCTTTTCTCCTTTCTAAAAGATATATACTAATTATAATTTCCAGAGCTGGTTGCCTCAGAAGTAGATTAGTGGAATTCTTCAAGCGTTAAATTGTTCTCTGTTTCTGAAGGCAAATAATCAGAACATCTATGTCTATAGCCATCTTGGAGAAAGACAAGATATTGAAGACATTATGTTAAATTACATTGTGGTTCTAAGTTAAACTGTCTGAGACTTCCTCGACAGCTCTGATTCAGGCCTCCCAAAATGTAGTACACCATGACTCATGCTTCCTTCTGGAAATGACAAAACTTCCTCACCACCCTGATCTAAGCTGCCTGCTTTTGGTTGTCTGTACTCTCAGGAAGGGATTTAGTTATATGTTACATTTTTTCCATGATGGGCAAGGAAACCCATCTTTTGTTTTTCCAAAGGGAGAAACACACACACACACACACACACACACACACACACACAGAATGACACACTAAAAATTCTGAAAATTAATACCAGGCAGAGATTCAATACCATCCCACTCCCACATTCCACACCCTTGGAAAATAAATACATGATTGAAGAAGAGGGGACTGACTTTTTAAACATTTATGTCTCAAAGCTTTTTTTGAAATGTTCAGTTTTCTAAGGAAAGAAATGTATAGCAACTTTGCAAAGCTAGTGTTTTATTACTCAAGGTGGTCTTAAAGAGCTTAGATTTGTAGATAGCTAAAATTTAGTGCTGAGCAGCACTGATACATTGCCCAGGGAGACTGCATTCCCTGTGTCTCTAAAGAAATGTTTGTGGAAAGAGCAAACTTGGGGCAGAAGAGAGGAGAGGTGAGAGGGGTGAAGACAAAGAATGGATATTATTGCCAATAGTTTGTCTTTCTGAAAGGTGCTCTAGGCTGTCCCATCACAGCCCCACGTATAAATGTGTACCAATTTGTATACTATAATTTATAACCCAGCACTCACTAAAAAATACTGTTTACTGGAGTGAAAAGGCACCCAGAATATTAACGTGGTTATCAACAGAATGAGAAGTCATCAGAGAGGGAGAAAAACCATGAGAGACTCTTAATTCTAAGAAACAAACTGAGGGTTGCTGGAGGGGGGCGGGTAGGAGGATGGGGGAACTGGGAGATGGGCATTAAGGAGGGCATGTGATGTGGTGAGCACTGGGTATTATATGAAAATGATGAATTATGGAACTCTCGATTTGAAGCTAATGATGTACTATATGTTGGCTAATTGAATTTAAACTAAAAAAATCATTTACCATGTGGTCAATAAGGATATATTTTGAGGGTAAGAATTTTGAGATCAGAAATGTAAACATTTTTCTGTTTTCCAGCTATGTTAAGCTGAAATTTTTATGAATTTTATATATGTATGTATGTATGAAATGAAATAAAGAATGGTATGTATGTCTATTTACATAGCCTTATATTTATTCTCTGAGAGTTTTCATACATGATGAAGAAGGAGAAAATTGCCCTATATACTCCATCTTTTTTTTCATTCCTCAAATAAGACAATGGATGTCAGTCCTGAGTTATAGTTCCAGTTCCACTCCTCAGTAATTGTAAGCTAGTAATTTAATTGAAAATGGGAGAATACACTTACTTGTGGAGCATAAGGAATAACACGGAGGACATTGGGAGATGGAGAGGAGAAGCAAGATGGGGAAAATCAGAAGGGGAGACAAACCATGAGAGACTGTGGACTCTGAGAAACAAACTGAGGGTTTTGGAGGGGAGGGGGATGGGGGGTTCGGTGAGCCTGGTGGTGGGTATTATGGAGGGCACGTTTTGCATGGAGCACTGGGTGTGGTGCATAAACAATGAGTTTTGGAACACTGAAAAGAAATAAAATAAAATGGAAAAAAAGAAAATGGGAGAATGGATCAGATGACTTCTGAAAACCCTTCCAATTTTGAAGTTATATGGTTCCAAGTGTTTTGACTCCAGCAATAGGATTTCTCTTCCTCTTTTCAAAGGAGACACCAAGATATATTGCCTGTTCTTATTGACAGTTCTTGACTGTGACCCAGGAACCCCCAATAGCTCTGCCAAGCCCTAAGTCCTAGGAGGTAGAGCCTAAGAATAGGACACTAACCCAACCCACCCATTGTGGATCCCCTTTCCACTGGCAGATCAGCTGGCCCCTGGCCTAATTCTGAGAGGAGTGAAGAGGTCTTCCAAGACATAAGGCAGGATTCTTATGTTCTTTCCTGATTGTTACTGATTTGCATTTCTTTCAAGTGATTTTTATGAATAGGTAGGAGAAGACCCCATTCATGTCACACACATTTATAAATGCTTGTTGCATGCTTAATTCACTGTGCCAAGCACTGGGAATAAGAGATATGGGCAAGCCATTGACCTACATAAGCCTATGAGCAACTGTGCAATTGTGCTTTAGATCAAGGAGGTAAAGTGATCTAAAATAGCTGCCAACCAACCAACAATGGCCTCTGAAGTTTCACTCATAATGATTGATTTTTGGTCTTATAAGTTTCTTGGACTTTGAGAGTGCTCTATTAGAATTTTTTTATTTTATTTTTTCAAGATTTATTTATTTATTTATTTGAGAGAGAGAGAGAGAGAGAACACAAACAGAGGGAGTGGCAGGTAGAGGCAGAGACAGGGGGAGAAGCAGGCTCCCTGCTGAGCAAGGCCTCAATCACAGGACTCCGAGATCATGACCTGAGCCAAAGGCAGACACTTAACCAACTGAGCCATCCAGGTGCCCCTCTGTTAGAATTTCTTAAAGTCCTTGGAAGGAGGGAGAAGCCCACTTTATGGCCCTGAAGGAATGAGATAAAAAGGAGGAAGAGCTGGGAAAAGATGAAGAAACTCAGAGAGGCAGGTGTAATTAACGAGGGGGGCATGGATCCCAAGAAGTCAATGCTTATAGAAAACAAAAATCTCAAATTAATACATTAAACTAAGATCTGTATTCTGATAGTAGTCTATTATCAGTTGGTAGGCTAGCCAACTAACATGAACCCCTGTCATGTTCCAGGCACTGTTCTAGGTGCTGGAGATAAACTAATGAACACGCGTACACTACTTAATGAAAGGAGCTTAAAATCTTCAGAGAAGGAGGAAGGCAGGAAGGGAAAAAGAAGGTAATTTCAAAGCTTAATAATGACCAAAAAGGAAGGGAATAAAAGAAGACACTTGTGCAGGGTGTGACTGGGGAAGATGGAAGTGGCTGGGGTAGTCAAAGAAGAATTTTCTAAGATGCAATATTTGAGCTTAGACCTGAATAATGAGATACATGTAGCTTTCTAAATATTTAGGGAAAGAGTTCCAAGTTAAAAGAACAGCAAATGCAAAAATTTTTTTAATTTAAAAAAATTTTTAAATATAAAATAAAATAAAGAACAGCAAATATAAAGACTCTCACAGCCTACTTAAGGATCAGAAAGAAGGCTGCTGTGATCAGAACACAGTCGACAAGGGGAGACAATGGTAGGAGATGAGGCTGGGGAGGTAGCAGGGCCCAGCTCATGCAGGGTCAACTGATGTCCTAATAATAATAATAGTTATTATATGTATTATAATCTATGTTATATAATATATGATAATAATATATATGGTTAATATACATAGTAATAACTATATAAAGCTATTATTATATAATAATATATTATTATTCAGTAAGCATTTATGCACCCTTGCATCATGCTAACCACTTTCTGTGGATTAGCTTCTTATTACATCTAGTTCATGATGTTGGTGCTATTCAGTGGTCACATAACCAATGCTTCATGCTAGACCTGAGCATGAGCCCCCCCCCAGGGTCTGACCCCAAAACGGATTCCAGTTCTCAAATGTTTTACTTGATTGCTATACCAAGGAAATACCTCAAATACCTGGTTGTATGCACATAAAGTGAATCATGCCTAGTATCATCATCCAACTTAAAGTCAAGAAAGCACTGTGAAAGGAGACACTTTCTAAAAGTCTAAGTAAGAGGGGTGCCTGGGTGACTCAGTTGGTTAAGCACCTGCCTTCCGCTCAGGTAATGATCCCAGTGTCCTGCGATCAAGTCCCACATTGGGCTCTCTGCTCAGTGGGGAGTCGCTTCTCCCTTTCCCTCTGCCTTCTGCCCACCGGCCCCACTCATTCACTCTCGCACATTCACTCTTTCTCTCAAATAAATAAATAAAATATTTTTAAAATAAATACGTAAAAAATAAAAGTGTAAATAAGAGTGGAGAGCAGAGCCTGGGAATATAGCTGCTGTGTGGCTGCTTTATCTACTTGCTATGGAAAAGGATGTCATTTCCCTTCCTTTATCTACCCTCAACTCCCACCCTGCCCAGTGCTACCCAATATGGTGCTGAACTGACTCCAACATTTCTTTAGGGTATACCTCCTGAGAGAGGCACTGGAGAAAGGTGAGAAATAGCAGAGCATCAAGAGCCCATGTTCCAGATTTAGTCCTGCCTTGCTCACACTGGAGGGTTGTTGGAGTTAATCATTTTGTTCTTTGGGCTTCTGTTTCCTCATATGCAAAACAAGACTGGCCCTACATGGGGAAATGTAACAGTATGCAAAGGTAACTCAAGAGTCCCCAGAAGGTACCATAGACTTGATACCTTGTTTTTTTAGAAGATTATATTTTTAAGTAATCCTATACCCAATGTGGGGCTTGAACAACTCACAACCCCGAGATCAAGAGTTGCATGTTCCACCAACTGAGCAAGCTAGGCACCCCTAAACTTGATGCTTTAAAAGAAATCATACTTACTAAACTGTCATCCCCTAGAGCCCACTGAAATTTGTAGCATAGTGAAGTTTGGTAGGCAGTGTAATGGCCACCAAAGATGTCCACATCCTGCTCTTGGGAACCTGTGAATCTTACATGGCAAAAGGGGCTCTGTAGATGTTATTAAATTAAATATCTTGAGATGGGGAGATTATTCTGGATTATCCAGGTGGGTCCAATGTAGTCACAAGCATCCTTATAAAAGAGGAGCAGGAGAGTTAGTGCCCAAGTGATTTGATATGAATAGGACTCAACCCTCCATTGCTGGCTTTGAAGATGGAGGAAGGGGCCATTAGCCAAGGAATGCAAGCACCCTCCAGAATGACCAGAAAAGGCAAGGGAATGGATTCTGCTTTCAGAGCCTCCAAAAGGAACCACCCATGCTGACACCTGAACCTTAGTCAAATTACACTGATTTTGGACTTTTGACCTCCAGAACCGTAAGATAATAAATTAGTATTCTTTTTAAAGAACTTTTATTTTATTTTAAAGGAGAGAGAGCACAGCAGGGAGGGACAGAGAGATAATCTTAAGCAGACTCCACACTGAACATGGAGCCCAAGATGGCGCTGAATCTCAAGCCCCTGAGATCACAACCTGAGCTGAAACCAGCCTGAGCTGAAACATCACTCAACTGACTGCACCACCAGGTGCTCCAATAAATTAGTATTGTTTGGGGGCACTAAATTTGTGCTAATCTGTGGCAATAGGAAATTCATACGTTGTCCTGACCTTTAGCAACACATGCTAGTATTAATATTAACTCTTCATCATAAGGTCTCATATCAAAAATTCTAAGGAGAATTTCAAATTTGTGCCTCATGACCTGGTTCCTTAAATTTCTGAGCAGAGTTCTGCATTGATTCATTCAGACATTGTAGCTAACCCTTTTCTCCTACACATTCACTCCTCTTATTTTGATTTATTCTACAATATCAGGCTGGTATTTGTCACTTCTTATTTCATAGGACACTGTTCTGCAAAGAAAAAAAGTAACAAAATTGAAATCTAGCTGTATGCAAAGGTATTTTAGTTCTCTTTTAGAGACATGTGCTATATACCAGCACCATATCTCTTTTGTGAGGGGTATGGCACAAGATGGCCACTTTTCCCTTTACCCGATGAATGGAATTCTGTGAAAGCACAAAATATTCTTTGGATTCTAGAGCCATGTGCCATATATACTGACAGATCGCACAACACTCATTCATTGCTGAATACAATGAGAGCTGTGAGGGCTTCAGAGGTGGAGTTGTAGCCTCCTAGGTTTGAGAGGGATCTTAAAGATCACTTAATTCCACCTGTCATTAGAGCAAACATCTCAGAAATGGGATATAGTGGGGATCAGTCCTCGGCTAAATTAAACTGGATCCTCTCTGGGCCCCTGTAAATGCTTATATAGCCCTAAAATGAACATTGACAGGTCCTTTCCTGGTGCTACTCTGAAGAAGTGAGCAATACGCCTCTTGGTCTATTTCTGTAAGAGAAACTGGGCTGTCCAACTTCTGAGGCTGGGCATGTGTTCTATTTCCCATTAGTTTGAACTATATCAACATTTACTGAAGCTCTGAAGCTACCATTGCTACAGAAGCCAATCAAGTAGATGAGATGTTAGTATTCTTAGAAAAGTAATTCAATAATTTGAGAGTAATTATCTATATCAAATGAAGATTCTAGGATAAATACACATTTGCTGAGGTGCATGGGTGGCTCAGTGGGTAAAAGCCCCTGCCTTCGGCTCAGGTCATGATCTCAGGGTCCTGGGATCAAGCCCCGCATCAGGCTCTCTACTCAGCAGGGAGCCTGTTCCTCCCTCTCTCTCTGCCTGCCTCTCTGCCTACTTGTGATCTCTGTCTGTCAAATAAATAAATAAAATCTTAAAAAAGAAAGAAAGAAATACACACTTGCAGATTTCCTTCTAACCAAACACTGAGTAACAGACACCGGTTTAAGGTACTGTAAGTTCTTCAGGTTTTTTGAGTTTAGTAGAGTAACAATCATGGGGCTTTTTTTTTACGATTTTTTATGATTTTTTTTTTAAGATTTTGTTTTCAAATTAAATAATGGACTAAATTGCCTTCATAAGTTAAAAAAAAATCTTTTAAAAGGATGACCCTTGGAAGATTGATATAATTTTCCCTTCTCTCATAACATAACCTCAAATTACAAAATCCCATTTAAACTTCTCTTTTCTTTGAAACAAATGAGAAGCAGGAAAGTGAAACTACAGCACCGATGTAAATATGGAGCTTTTCTAGTAGTGCAAGAAAGTCTGCATGTGTATAATTTCTAAGTATTACAAATATTTCAATAGATCTTTTTGGAAAGTTCAACACAAAGAACATCTACATTAACACTTAATCAAAATGCTCTTTGTATTTGCTTTGCTCTTCTTGGTTCTCTATAATTAGAATGCAGCAGACATGAGTTTTTTAAGTGAATTCCTGCCTTGTAAATCAATGATATTAATGATGTTTCCTAGTGGTACTTTTTGTATCAAGTTGCTTAATAAAGATATTGGGAGATGGAGAGGAGAAGTGAGTTGGGGGAAATCGGAGTCAGAGACAAACCATGAGACACTGTGGACTCTGAGAAACAAACCAAGGGTTTTGCGGTGGGGAGGTTGGTTGAGCCTGGTGGTGGGTACTAAGTAGGGCACGCATTGCATGGAGCACTAGGTGTGGTGCATAAACAATGAAATTTGGAACACCGAAAAATAAAATAAAATTAATTTTTTAAAAAAAGATACTCTATCTTTGTAAATTTTCATTCATTATTTTTTGAAGATACTCCATCTTTTAAGAGTTTGTAGTGTATTGAGAAAACTATGAACATTCAGATGCTAAATAACAATGTCCGCCCAAGCCAGAGTTTTCTGTCAAATCCAGGAACCTTTTTTTGTTTTGTTTTTTTAATCAGTCAAGATAGATTAACATGAAATTGAAATGTCCCTAAAAGTTTCCAAGACACTGAGATTTTCATGTAAGTGTAATTTCCTTCTGGAAGACAGGTGGGTGGGAGAAAGAGAACCATTTATGTCTTTTCATGAGTATTCTTAGGGAATGGTAGAAGGTTGTTTGTGGTGCAAGGCCCTCTAAGATCAGAAATAACAGCATAAGGGCCAAAGACATACTTATGTATAGGATGGCTGATGTGTCAAACATTTCAAATTACTTGCCACCGGGCGCCTGGGTGGCTCAATGGGTTAAGCCTCTGCCTTCGGCTCAGGTCATGATCTCAGGGTCCTGGGATTGAGCCCCACATCGGGCTCTCTGCTCAGTGGGGAGCCTGCTTCCCCCTCTCTCTGCCTGCCTCTCTGCCTACTTGTGATCTCTGTCTGTCAAATAAATTTAAAAAATCTTAAAAAAAAGAGAATGCTTTGCATGGTTTCAACTCACAAAGCTACTTTTATGTTCTCCACTATTCTACAAAGTGAGGATTTCCTCTCTCTCTGCCTGCCTCTCTGCCTACTTGTGATCTCTGTCTGTCAAATAAATAAATGAAATCTTTAAAAAAAATTACTTGCCACTACTCTAAAACCACAGTTAAAATGTGGATTTCCTGCTTCTCTTGAAGATCTAGTCCCCCAGGACCACATTTCCTCATGGTAGCAGGGGGCTGCTACTGGCTACCCACTTTAGGTGGCCTCGAGTAGGGTACAAGCTGGCCATCTCACCAGTCTCTCTGGGCCAGCTTCTTTGATTTGTACTACCTGCCTGACCCATGAGCTTGTGGGTTTGTGAAACCAGCTTGGTGTGTGGAGAAGTCTGGCTGCTGCTTCTCTGGAAATCTGAGAGCACTCATGTCCACTGATGGTTCTGCTTACTAGATTCCTCTGTCTTCCACATCCTGGTGAGAAGCATCTTGTCCTGAAAACCTCTTGGGAAAATTCCAGGAAGCTCTGGGTGAGACGGAAGGAGTTAAGAGGTCTCCTTGGTACATAGGAAATGCTCAATAAAACTATGAGTAGGTCCTAGTCTCCAGAAGTCTTTTGTCTCTTTTCATTTACAAGCCAAGACTGGCCATTACGTGAATTATGAGGTAGGTGAAGTGAATCTTTAGTATCCTCAATCTCTCCTTTTCTCCCCTAAAAGGAACTACCCCTAATCAATCAGTCGCCCTGTGCACTGACATGACCTGACTTTCAGCCTTCCAATGGCTTCTCAGGACTTTAGAGTAAAATCCAAGGTGCATACCATGGCCAGCAAGGCCCTACATGATCTGGCTCCTGATTACCTTTTCATCTTTATCTGCTACCACTCTCCCTCTGCATCACTGTGCTCTAGCCACACTGACACTTTTGCTATTTCTCAGTCAGTTCAAACAGGCTCTCAGCTGAGGGCTTTGGCCCTGCTATTCCCCAAGCCTGGAAAGTTCCTCATACACACAAGGATATGGCTGACTTCCTTCCTCCATTTAGGCCTCTGCTCAAATTTCACGTTACCAGAGTGGCATTTCCTGACAACCAGCAATAAATAGCCCATTCTCCCATCACAGTCCATCTCTCTCTAGACCCTCATCCTGCTTCATTTTCATATTTCTTATCACTAACCCAACACTCTAAAGGAAATCCTCACTTTGTAGAATAGTGGAGAACATAAAAGTAGCTTTGTGAGTTGAAACCATGCAAAGCATTCTCTTTTTTTTTTTTTAAGATTTTTTAAATTTATTTGACAGACAGAGATCACAAGTAGGCAGAGAGGCAGGCAGAGAGAGGGGGAAGCAGGCTCCCCACTGAGCAGAGAGCCCAATGTGGGGCTCGATCCCAGGACCCTGAGACCATGACCTGAGCCGAAGGCAGAGGCTTAACCCACTGAGCCACCCAGGTACCCCGCAAACACCTTAATAATAAATGGGGGAAATTATGATTGCTCCATGAACAACCACTAAAATTTTATCAAAATATTAAAAACTCTCCTACTGTTGGTTATAACATATAGGAAAATATTTTTTTAAAAAACTCTAAGATGAACATTTATTTACTACATTGTAATTTAAAATATTAAGAATATTGAGAATTAACATGTTTTATTCTTGGGGCACCTAGCTGGCTCAGTCAGTAGAGCACATGACTCTTGATCTTGGGGTTCAAGCCCCACGTTTGGTGGAGCTTACTTTAAAAAAATTTTTTTTAAATAAAATGTTACATTATTTTTGTAGAAAACCTACCAGTTGAATGGATATTTCTCATAAGAAGGTAGATTGCCAAAAGATACAGGAAAAGATGCCCAACACCATTAACTGTTGTGGAAATAGAAATTGAAACACAATGAGCTACCACTTCAAATCCATTAGGGTGGCTGTTGTCAAAAAAAGAAAGAAAGAAAAGAAAAGAAAGAGAGAGACACAAACAAGTGCTGGAGAGGATGTGGGGAAATTGGAACTCTCATGCATTGCTGGTGAGATGTAAACTGGTACAGCCACTATGGGAAACAGTATAGCAGTTCCTCAAAAAAGGAAACATAGAATTATCCTATAATCCAACAATTCCACTTCCACTGCTAAGTATATACTAAAGAGATTTAAAAGCAGGGATTCGAACAAGTATTTGCACATAGATATTCATAGCAGCATTATTCCTCATAGCCAAAAGGTGAAAACAATCCAAATGGGATCAATAAAATGTGGTATAGACACACAATGGAATATTATTCAACCTTAAAACAGAAGTTCTCATGCATGCTATCACACAGATGAATCTTAAAAACATTATGCTACATGAAATAAGTCAGACCCAACAGGACAGATATTGTAAAATTCCACTTACATGAATTACCTAGAATAGTCAAACTCATAGAGACAGAAAGTAGAATAAAGTCTACCAAGGGCAGGGTGGGTTGGGGAGGAGGGAATGGGAGGTGATGTTTAATGGGTACAGAGTTTCAGTTTGGGATGATGAAAAAGTTCTTGAGATAGAGGGTGGTAATGGAAACACAACAATGCAAATATCCTTCATGCCACTGAACTGTACACTTAAAAATGATTAAAATGATATATCTTGTGGTATGTGTATTTTACCAAAATTTAAAAATGTATAAAGAGTAGTTTGAGCAGCGCTTGCCTCCTTCTTCCTATGGTAAAACTTAGGACATGGAGGCAACCTTATTGATAGTCCTTGGTGAACAGCCATACTTCTAAGTTTGGATCATCTTCCAACACTTCAATGCCATGAAAAATCACTAACAGTTCCTTTAATGTGTACTTTTTTGCTGGTGTGTCTTCCTCTGGAACACCCTCCTCTTTCTCATCCCAGGTCACAATCGCTTTATTCATTTAGGCTCCTAAATGTGCCTTTGTAAATGTCTGTGTGTCTCCCTCTCCCCAGCTGTAGTATCAATAACCTGTCTGAGAGACCATCTAATAGGGTTTAAAAGTTGAAATTTTGGGGCGCCTGGGTGGCTCAGTGGGTTAAAGCCTCTGCCTTTGGCTCAGGTCATGATCCCAGGGTCCTGGGATCGAGCCCCACATTGGGCTCTCTGCTCAGCCGGGAGCCTGCTTCCTCCTCTCTCTCTGCCTGCCTCTCTGCCTACTTGTGATCTCTGTCTGTCAAATAAATAAATAAAATTTTTTAAAAAAAGTTGAAATTTTAAAATACAGAAATAATAATAATAAACAATAAAATAAATTTTAAGAAATAAAAGTTGAAATAACTCCATGGTCCAATGAGTCAACTAATGAATTTGTGTTTGGTGATAAAAAGCAAATTCTCACATTTTTGTTCAAGAGAATCAGGGTGACCCAGAGTGTTATCCAAAAGCAGTAGTACTATTTTTTTTAATATCTTTTATTTATTTTAGAGAGAGTGAGAGAGTGAGCAAGGGGAGGGGTAAAGGGAGAGGGAGAGAGAATCTTCAAGGAGACTTCTGGCTGAGCACAGAGCCCATCGTAGGGCTCAAGCCCAGGACCCGGAGATCATGACCTGAGCTGAAATCAAGAGTCAAACACTTTACTGTCTGAGCCACCCAGGGGCCTCAGAGTAGTGCTTTAAAAGTTAAATGACTTTGCCTGTAGTACTGTTCTACAACTGGTAAATGAGAAGTCAGCACAACTACATGCTTTCCTATCCTTCTGTGACATGAACAAAGATGAGCAGTGGGCAGTCACCGTCTGACTTTGAAAAGAAGAGCTGTGATTGGTCACTGACCGTAACAGGCACCTGTCATTTGTAGATCATAGCAATTGGTGGACTGGAGAGCAAAGTGAAATTTGTATGGGTGGTGACTGAAATCTGAAGTGTGTTGTTGGGGGACTGTTGTTAAATAAACCGTGGTGCCCAAAATTCAGGTATCTCAGAACTATGCAAAGTGAGGACTATCTGTATTATGTTTCCATTTATTTACTTGCTGTGGTTCCCCCACTAGAATGTAACCTACACAGAATGGCGACATCACCTATTTTGTTCACAGTTATATTCCCAATGCCTAGAACAAAACCATAGCAGGAGCTCAACAAATTCTTGTAGAAAAGATGGAAAGGAGGGGCGCTTGGGTGGCTCAGTCAGTTAAGCATCTGACTTTTGATTTCTGCTCACGCCAGGATCTCAGAGTTGGAGTCGTAAGACGAGCCCCACGGTCAGCGCAGAGTCTGCTTCTCCCCCTCTCTCTGCCCCTCCCCATCCCTCCTCTCTGTCTCTCTCTCTCAAATAAATAAATAAATCTTTATTTTAAAAAAGAAGGAAAGGGAAGAGAGAATGGAAGAAAGAAAGGAGGGAAGGGCAGAGAAAGGTAAAATCACTGAGTTAAATTAATAGCCATGTGTGTATATATGGTGCTCGGAGAGGCAAAATGATTATCCCAAAGGCACCCAGCTCTCCAAGATTCTGCTTTAGGATCTTTCATGTATCCACTAACCCACATTGTTCTTGTTCTATCCCTCTCTTTGTCTGCCAACTTTCTTTGAGGCTAGACAGTCACATGAAAATGTGATTAACAACATTGTAGGGGCCTTAATCACTTGACCTTTGAGGAGGGATTAGAGCCTTAGCTCAGGAGGCCACAGGCCTGTAGGGGAAGATGACATTAGGGTCTTCCCAGGCTCCCTCGTATCAGACCACAAAAGCTACTAATTCTTAGTTTATGTCAAACTATTTGCATTTTCTTTCTTAAATATCCTGGCATGGGGCTGCATTCACAGTGTACAGGATGTTGGGGTTTTTCTCTAAGTATCCCACTGCCCTGAAGTTAGGTTTCTAATTTACTCATGGGGTTCCAGTGTCCCAGAGCGGATGGGGCAGCCTAGCCAATTCAGAGAGTGAGAGACTGACTTCAGATGAAAAACTTCTGTTTCTGTGACTAAGGACTTAGTCAGCTACCTGGTTTAGGATGTACTATTTGTCAGAAAGTAGATCTGGAGGAAATATCACTCATTCTGGCTAGAGGGATGGTTTTCGGTGCATTTTTTACTCATGAAATTAAAAAAGAACAGGGTGCCAGTTTAACCTTGTGGTTGAGATTACGAATGAGAAAGGAAGCTTAAATTACCCAGGGAGGCCATCCCCTTAGTCAGAGTTTCAGAGCATTCCAGGCTCATATGTCAATTAAACCATACTGAGCTTTGGTAAAATACCCGAAGGCAAACAGTGCTCTGTTTGGAGATTCCTCCTTTCCCCCTCCTGCTTCATGCTCTCTCTCACTCTCTTGCTCTTGCTCTCCCTGTCCTTCTCCTTCTCTCTTTTTCTCCTTTCATTCCTTCCATTCCCCCTCTGTCCCTCCCTCCCTTCCTTTCTTCATAGCTAGAGCAGCTGTTCTGTATAAG
The DNA here is from genome assembly GCF_010015895.1 of Lontra canadensis. Classification (NCBI taxonomy): domain Eukaryota; kingdom Metazoa; phylum Chordata; class Mammalia; order Carnivora; family Mustelidae; genus Lontra; species Lontra canadensis. The sequence goes on from NW_022631298.1 coordinate 145,685, forward strand.
AATAAAATTAGTTAAGTAATTAATTGAAAATAACTTAGTTGATCTTTCCTAAATTTCTAAATCCAAGCTCTGTATCAACAATTAAGTATGTATTTTCTTTAATTTTCAGATCCTTTGCTTTTTTTTTCCCCCTTTGCATCTCCATCTTCCTTCCTTTCTCCTCTACCCTCAGATCACCATATTTTGGACCTCCCACTAATGGTCTGAACTTGAGAAAAAGCCATGCTTGACTCCTCAGCGGAGAATTGCAAGGGATCAGTGGTGCCTGAGCCTCTCCTTGTTAGATGTTCTTGCAGAAAGTTTGGTGAAAAGAATCAGTTGGCTAGAATTAGTCTTGGGTTTGGTACATTTCCAAAATCTTTTGCTTTTCCTGGTTGTCATTAGCATAAATATTTGAGAGTCAACAACTGAAAGAATTTGAAAAACGTATTGACTGAAGATTTTTGTCACAGACACTCCATTTCAGTTGGCATCTTTCACTCTTTAAAAGGTCTCTCATTTTAAATAGCACTTTCTTCTTTTGTCCTATTGAATTTCAATTATGTGCAAATTCTGTAGGGAGACACAAAGATGGATATGACATATTCCCTACTCTTACAGCTGAAACACACGCAAGGAGATAAGATTCAGGCTCACCAAAAACTAAATAAGAACACAAGGGTAAAATAATAGTATAAGAGAATATTGAATGAGAAAGGGACCAGGGAGTTCCCATTTAATTTTCAGGTTCCATTGCAGAAAGACTAGGCCAAAGGAGACCTGAGGAAAGAGGAGCGCCTTAGGGGTTTTGGTCAAGAGAGCATACAAGGATGGAGAGAATTCAGATCAGAGATGCATCTGGAAGGAGCTGGAAGGCAAAGTTGCAGGGGAAGGTATTTTAGGTGAAGAATATGTGAGTCAACAGGGTCACCAGGTGGGGCTGTGCAATGCACAACTCAGGGGGCTGCCATTGATGTCATATTCTCTGTGCAGGACACAGTCTGTGTGGCCATGGTGGCCATCTTAGGGCAAAAGTCTAGACATATCCAATACGAAACCTCTTGTGGAAATAAGGAGTAGATGCTCTATCATGTTGTGAGTCTTCAGAGGCCAGGGCCTTATTTGTTTGGGATCCTCAGAGCTTTGTACAGTGTCTAGAGCATATGAGGTTTTTGATACATGATTCCCAAATGAACGAGCTATACTTCAACCTTGTCCAAATTCCACCAGCTGGATGGTACAAATCAGGGTAAGATCACAAAATGGTGATCACCTGTATTTCTTTTATAACTCTGGAAAATGTTGGGCCTCAGCCCCTGAACTGTCTCCCTTCCAAGTCATTGCAGCCACTTCTAGGACCTCACACGGGTGTTTTACGTGTGTTCGTGCACTGTCCTCTCTTATTCTTCCATTCTGTTCTTTATCCAGTATTTTGAAAGTGGAAGCACCCTAATCATGCCCACCCCGCCGAGCCACCACCCCTTCTGTGAATATGGCATATCCTCCTAGGCTTTGATCTCCAGTGCACCCAAAGCCACTACAGTGGAGGCCATGATGGAATCATGGTCCCTTCTGACTCCCAGGATTGAAGACTTATTATTATCTATGGAGAAATGGAGAAAGTGGCCTTTTGCCCTCCAGGGTCATACACATAGACACGAAGTTATGTCACATGCCTCATGTCTGACACAGCATCCTTATAACAATATCTTCAGTTTCTTCCTGTCCCAACACTGAGCAAAAGATGGACACCATGCAGCTCTTTCTACCCACCATTCCCATCTTTCTGCTCTCACAAAAGATTACACACTGGAAAGTGTGCAGGGTATGTGAGAACATGAAATATTTTAGTTTGGCTGGAGGAAAAGTCACATCCAGGTGAACAAGGGAAAAAGCTAGCCCCAACGGGAACTGAATTAAACAATGATAATGAATGAGTATGAACCCCTAAACCCTAGTGGAAAATCATTTAAAAGTTATTTGAGGAAAGGGGCGCCTGGGTGGCTCAGTGGGTTAAGCCTCTGCCTTCGGCTCAGGTCACGGTCTCAGGGTCCTGGGATAGAGCCCCGCATCAGGCTCTCTGCTCGGCAGGGAGCCTGCTTCTCCCTTTCTCTCTGCCTGCCTCTCGGCCTCCTTGTTGTCTCTCTCTGTGTCAAATAAATGAATAAAATTCTCAAAAAAAAAATTTAAAAAAAAAGTTATTTGAGGAAGAGCCATAGTTTTATACTTAAGTATGGAGAAAAACATTGTGACTGGTTAAAGATGTGATGAAGTGTAGGCAGAATAGGACAGTGGAGTTACACAGACCTAGGTTAAAGTCCCAGGGACCTTGGTTAAGTCATTTAACCTCAGAGACTCTTAGTTTCCTTATCTGTAAAATAGGCATACCCACATCTCAGGATCTTTTGTAAGAATAATGTTCATTAAATGCCTAGCCCCAAACCTGGCACATAGTAAATACCTAAGAAAATGGTCACAAAAAGTAGTGTATTAAAAAAGGCATTCTCACTTCTAGAGTAATCACTCATCAGGGACCCTCCAAAGATAGCCAAATAATAAGTAAGCAAAACCATGGAGGAGACCGATGGCCCTGATATTAACTAGAGAAACAGTTTGGTTAATTAATTCACATCCTGGCGGTAGCACCTGTTTTTCTTCCATAAATTCCAAGAGGAGGGAAGGTGGGGAGTGACTGGTGGTAGATTAAGGATCAGTACCAGTTTGGGACGAGGGTGGTGATCTTTTGAGTGTAAACTCATTATCCCTAACCTTTTGCACCATATCCTTAAGGTGACTCGCCATTACCCAGAGTTTATTTTGGATACAAATGACTCAAGGCTGTTACTCCATTGGGCATTCTGTGAGTTTCAATCAAAGTTTTCATGTGGAAGACAGGCCCTGGGCATCTATAGGTGTGACTTATATCTGCTCACCCACCATCTTTTTTAAGCACTCTTGTCCCTGAATCCAGAAAGCCATGGATTCTACAACAGGTTCCACTTCCCAAGACTTTTTAAACTCTTTGAAGGTCAACTTCTACTTTTCAAATACCTTCCAATTATTCTGGAATGGGTGACAACACTCTCTCTTTTCAGGATTGTGTTTACATGCCTAGAGGTTCCTGAAGAGACTTTGCTATTGCTTATTTTATACCTGATGACATTACTTCTGGTAATATAAAGAAAAAAACTTATTTTAAAATGCATGTTTGCAAATCATGGCCATTTTGTAATCTATGGTGTGTTTAAGAATCATTCATACCACGTGGCACCAGAGCAGGAAGTTTCTTGATGTTGTCTATTTCCCTGAAAGACACAAAACCCACCAAATCTTGCCTCAGTGATCACACTGTGGGATATCTGACTCTAGAATAGAGTAATAAGATCACGCCAGGTCTGGGTGACTGGATTAAGATTTAGGAAACCCGGTTCTTCATTCTCTCCACCCACATCTTGTAGCTTTGGAGAAGGGAGTTTCCAGAAGCCTTGTCACAACATATGACACTGACTGCTCATCATAGACCATGAAAGCTAAGGAAATAAACAACTTGATAAGAGCTTCAGACGAACTGGTTCGGACTAACAAAGTTGCCCACCAATAATGCTCAAACACGTAGTCCTCATGAATACAAATGTTAGAGCCAATATTTCTGACATTTCAGGAGCCTGGGAAATGCCAGTGGCTTTCAACTGTCTGAGGCAGAGCTTCCTCTGAGGAAGTGCTCCTGAAGTGACAAGTGTTTTCTTTTCCACGGCTTGAAGGTCAAACCAAATCACTTCTTCCTCAAATAGATCTCACTTTCACAGTCTCATAAAATGGCCGAGTTAAAATATGTCTTGGTTGATGAAGTCAGTTGAGGGTGTGAAGCTGACTCAGGCTTACCCAAGTTCCCCTGTTTATTTAAATAAGATCTGACCTTAAAATAGCAACTCTTTGAAATAAGGCTCAGTACTGACTCCTGAGAAGCTCCTATAGCCTCCCTTCTCACTTTTCTATTCCAGGGATCACTGCTTAGAAAGTCTATGATGATATATCCTTTGTGTCTGATATTTTCATTTTCACTGATGAACATTATTATGCCACATAAAATTCTAAAATTCATGAGGGCTAATGAGAATACCTTAAGTCCTTTTGCTCCCTGAGAGGATGTTATGGCAGATTTTTTTTTTCTCAGTTGAAGGATTTTATTTTTAAAAAGTCATTTCAAAAAAAAAAAAAAGTTATTTCATTGAGGGGTGCCTGGCTGGCTCAGTTGGTAGAGCATGTGACTCTTGTTCTCAAGGTCATGAGTTCAAGCCCCACGTTGGGCGTAGAGCTTACTTTAAAAAGAAAGAAAGAAAGAATGAAAAAAAGCAAGAAAGAAAAAAGAGAGGGAGGAATGTTTTATTGAGGTATAACTGATATACAATGTCCTATTAGTTTCAGATGTACATCATGGTGATTTGATATTTTTATGCATTACAGAATTATCTCCATGATGAGTCTAGTTACCATCTGTCACCGTACAAAGTTATTACAATATTGTTGCTATGTTCCTTATGCTGTACTTCCCATGACTTATTTACTTTATAAAGTGGAAGTTTGTACCTCTTAATCCTTTTCACCTATTTTGCCCATCCCCCAACCCCTCCTTCCTCTGGTAACCAACAGTTTGTTTCCTGTATCTATGAGTGTTTGTTTTGTTTGTTCATGGGTTGTGTTTTTCACTCTACATACGAGTGAAATCATATGGTATTTGTCTTTCTCTGTTTTGTTCCAATTAGCATAATATCCTCTAGGTCCATCTATGCTGAAGCAAATGGCAAGATTTCAAAATTCTTTCTACTGCTCAGTAATATTCCATTGTCTATGTATATGACATTTTCTTTATCCATTCACCTATTGATGGACACCTAGGTTGTTTCCATGTGTTGGTTATTGTAAATAATGCTGCAATAAATATAGAGGGCCATATATCTCTCTGAATTAGTGCTTTTGTTTTCTTCAGGTAAGTACCCAGAAGTGGAACTGCTAGATCCTATGGTAGTTCTATTTTTAATTTTTTGAGGAACCTCTACATTGTTTTCCAGAGTGGCTGCACCAATTTATATTCTTACCAACAGTGTACAAGGATTCCCTTTTCTCCACACCCTCCAACACCTGGGTTGTTTCTGGGGTTTATTTGTCTTTTTTTTTTTTTTCATAATAGCCAAGCTGACAGGTTTGTAAGTGGTTTTTCACTGTGGCTTTGATTTACATTTGCCTGGTGATTAGTGATGTTGAACATCTTTTTATGTACTGTTGGCGACCAGTATCTTCTTTGGAAAAATGTCTATTCAAGTCCTCTACCCATTTTTTAATCAGGTTGTTTGGTTTTCTTTTATATTAAGCTCTGTAAGCTCTTTATATATTTTGGATAGTAACCCCTTATCAGATGTATGATTTGCAAATATCTTCTCCCTCTCAAGAAGGTTGCCTTTTCGTTTTGTTGACGGTTCCCCTCACTGTGCAAAAGATTTTGAGTTTGCTGTAATCCCATTTATTTATTTTAGCTTTTGTTGTCCTTACCTGAGGGGACTTGTCCCCCAAAATATTGCTTATGTCAAAGAGTTTATTGCCTATGAGTTTTTTTTTTTTTTTGCTAGGTATACTATGGTTTCATGTCTTATGTTCAAGTCTTTAACCCATTTTGAATTAAGTTTTGTGTATGGTGAAGATAGAGGTCCAGTTTCGTTCTTTCACTTGTAGCTGTCCTCTTTTCCTGACCATTTACTGAAGAGGTTCTTTTCCCCTTTGCCTCCTTTGTCATAAATTAGTTGGCCATAAATGTGTGGGTTTATTTCTGGGCTCTCTATTCTATTCCATTGATCTGTGCATCTGTTCTCATGCCAGTCCTGTACTGTTTTGGTTACTATACCTTTGTAGTGCAGTTTGAAGCCAGCTCTGTTCTTCTTTCTCAGGATTGGTTTGGCTATTCAGGGTCTTTTGTGGTTCCGTACAGATTTTAGGACTCTTTGCTCTAGTTCTGTGAAGAATCCTGATTGTATTTTGATAGGGATTGCAATGAATCTATAGATTGCTTTATGTTTTAACAATATTAATTCTTCCAATCCATGAGCACAGTATATGTTTCCATTTATTTGTGTTGTCTTCGATTTCTTTCGTCATTGTCTTTTCATTATCAGAGTACGGATCTTTCACCTCCTTGATTAAATTTATCCCTAGGTATTTTATTCTTTTCAATGTAATCATAAATGGGATTGTTCTCTTAATTTCTCTTTCTGAAAGCTTGTTATTAGTGTATAGAAATGCAACTGATTTATGTCTGTTCCTTTTGTATCTTGCGACTGTACTGAATTTTATCTCCTGCAATGGGATACTTAGATATTGGTCTGCCTGAATATTTTTTGATTGATAGATATCTGAAGTACAAAACTTCTTCATTAAAGTTTTTCAGATAACAAGAATGCCATATTATTTTCTTGTCACTTTATGTCCTATGATCAAACCAATTTTGATCATTCTAACTATGCCATTATGCCATTGATTCTCAAACCTCTCTTAAAGTCCAATTGACTGCTATAATTTTCCACTTGAATGGTTCACAGAAGCCCCAAACTCAGTGAGACTAAAAGATAATTCAAACCTATTCTGCCTTCTGTCTCCATCTTAGTTAATGACACAATAACTGTCAATTTTCTTAAATTGGAGAGGCATTTATTCTCATGTTTCTGACATACTCATTCTTAGTGTGCAACTGATCGCTGTATACTGCAGATTCTCTTGCAGGAATATCTCCCAGATTAGTCTACATCCTCCCTGTCTGTGTCCAGAGACTCATATCCTTTCTTGGACAGCTTCAGCAGCCTCCTGCAGAGCCCTCTTACTACCTTCCTCTCCTAAAGAGTCCAGGACCCACATCTCATCATGTCCCTTCCTTGCCCTGAAACTTCAGGCTATGGGAAGATTTAAATTCAGACTCCTTGACTTAGTACTCACAGTTCTTCTTAGCCTGGCCTCAACCACCTCTGCAGCCTAATTTCCTGCCAAGTCACACACACTCCCCACCATCCCCTAGACTTTAACCATGATCAGCTTTTTACCAGTCTAAAAATAGGACTAACCCATTTTCCACACTTACCTTGGCTTGGCTCATCCCCTCTCTCTCAAATACCGCCTCCCTCCCATCTTGGCCTAGCCAAATGCTACTCATTCTTCAATACCCATCTCAAATGTATCCTCCCAAGAGAGGCCCAGTCCTTGATCTGCTCCCCAGTCCCACCCAAAGTTAATGACTCCACCCTCCACATTGCCTCAAGATTTTATTCACTTTATAACAATTGAACTTTCACCCACTATATGTGGGTGCCTTGCAAAAGATACCCTGTCTTGTAATTCATTTTGTCCTTGGTAGTCAATAGCATCTGACAAACATATTAGTGGATAGATGGATGGGTTGAATAGTAAAGTTTAAATGTAGGAGCGTGGGCAGGCATTGAAGAGAAGGTACCGTAAGAAAATGGAGAAAAGACAAAGGAAACAAGAAATCATGTCTCCTCATTCATATACTTCTAATCTTTTATTCACCTAACTCATCCTTTTTCCTTCAAACACAGTTATAATGAATATTGATGTCCCTAATAGTCCCATGTCCTTAAATACAATTTAAGAAGTTGGGAGATTAAATTTACTTTTCAACTCTGCTTACTAAATCTATGAAAAACATTTTTCTACAGTTTATTAGCAGAAATTTTATTGCCCCATAAAAATTTTATAGCAAACAAAAGTACTATGAGCAACTTCCTCTTCTAGTCAAGATGGAATAACAGGTAGAAGATTTATCCTCCCATCTTAAACAACTAAGGAATTGGACAAAATATATAAAACAATGGTTATCAAGGCCTTGGACAGCAGAAAAATAAAGATATTGATCTCTAAAAGGTAAGAAACAAGGAGGTGAGTCTTATGATTGCCCCTGCTTACTTCCTGGAGAAGCTGTCTAGGTCACAATGCAAGAAAGGGGAGATCAGGGAGGGGGCAGGAAACTCCTTGAGTTGAAATAAAAGAATTGAGAATCTGGGGAGCTTAAGGCAACTGGAGTTCACAGTGTATAGAAAAGAGAGCTGTACAAAGGAAAAATTCTTAACAGTCTGGAGATGGATGTGGGAAGGCAGGACTATAAGGAATGGGAGGGAAAGATTATAAAACGTCATTAGGAAACTTTTGAAGGTGATGAATATGTCCATTATCTTCATTGTGAAGATGGTTTCACATGGAAATACACAAGTGAAAACTTACCAAATTGTGTACTTTAAATATGTGCAGTATATTTAATGTGAATTATACCTCAAAAAAACTATTAAACATACAGGAATTATGATAGAAGTATGGTGTTTCTATAGATAATTCTTTTCTGTTCTGCTTCAAATCAATGATATATAATAAATAGTTCACATAGATGGCCATTCAGTCATTGATTTTAAAGGTTTTTAACTGAAGTGTAAATAACTCACTACATTAAAAAAACACTAAACATCCAATTGCTAAAAAAAAAAAAAATTACATGGCAAGGTAAAAACATAGGTAGTGAGACAAAAATAAACTGGAAGGGGGATGGAAAGTGAGCCACTTCTGTCCCAAAGAAAACCTTGGGCTAGAGGGAGCTACTCCTCCATGATCATCTCTCCACTCACAAGAATGAGCAAGGCCCCAAATCTGACTCAAGCTGGGTAATCTCTGAAAAAAAAAAAAAAAAAATCGGTGTTTTTCACAGATTTTTCTCTTTCATATGAATGGATAACCCAACTTTATAGACAAGCAGATTGAGAAGCCTGGCTAATTCCCCCAATCACAATTAGGGTTAGGGAAAAAAAAGAGAGAGATTAAAACCACATGAATATTTGATTTAATTTGCTAGATGAAGTACTTGAACTCATGTGAAATTTCCTTGTCTTGGAATAGCAGGTCCTCATCAGAGTGGAGGGAGTATCTACAAACACATTCAAAGGACAAAGACTGCAGCAGAATTAGCAGTGAGTATATTCACACATACTTTTTGGCTGACAGGGTCATGAGATAGCCCTGGAATCATGTAGAGCATAATTGGAAATATTATACTTTTCCTAATGGCTTCACCATAACTTACAGTCACTTCAGCCTGGGGTAGGGAGACAGAGGTATGTATGTGGTTGGGCAATACTATGCAAGTTATTTTTTCTTTCATTGTTTTGGTATGTTTTCCGCACATAGGGCTCATAGCCCTTTACAAGATTCAAGTTCCATTCCTTTGTGTTCTTTGAAAAACCAGTTGTGGAAAATTTTGATTCTCACTTTTTCCCATTATTCTACCCAATATCCACTAAGTATTTGGCTTTCCTTGGGATGCTCCTAGAAGCCTCATCACAGGCATAGATACCATGGTGGCAAAAGATGGTATTGGCTTGTGAGAAACAGTGTGGCTAGAAACAAAATTTTTAGAAATTCTCTAGGTGACCTCAGTGTTGTTTCATTTGTTTTCTTTGCTTGAGATGTGATCAGAATGATAATCAGAAATAATTCTCTATCAGGGCAGATCATGCAGAAAAAGTTTATCGAAATTGGGATGTCGATTTGGTATGTGCAAAGTTGTGCTTGGCACTGTTGGAGATATACAGGAGGGTGAAGCCCCAGACCTCGCTTTCAAGAAGTCAGTAGCCTATTAAAAATGAAATGACCAGTAGATAAATGGCTGGAACACAAAACAGAGTTGAAGTAGAGACCTAGGGTTGGGTTGGCAAATTTCAGCTGGAGAAGAGTTTGGGGTTCTCCCCATGTTTTGTAGGCATGAGGCAAATTATTTTTTTTAAAGATTTTATTTGTTTATTTGACAGAGAGTGATACAGCAAGAGAGGGGACACAAGCAGGGGGAGTGGAAGAGGGAGAAGTAGGCTTCCCGCTGAACAGGGAACCCAATACCAGGCTCAATCCCAGGACCCTGGGATCATGACCTGAGCCGAAGGCAAACACTCAACAACTGAGCCACCCAGGCACCCCAGGAAAATTATTTTAAAGTGAACCCTAGGGCCACCATCACAGATAGCTGAAGTCACAAAATGGCTTCCAGAACAGACAGTAGGCTGGGTTGTTGGGATCCTGCTGGGAGTGTGTTGGAGCAAATTATTAAAAAATCAGGTCTACCTGTGACTGGTGCCTCTTTACAATGTAACTTTGCCACTCTTTGCTTCAAGAGGCGACACTTCTTTCCCCTCCTCTTGACTATGGACTATCTTATGACTGGTTTGGATCACTAGAATGGGTCAAACTCACATCACATGAGCAAGGCTCATTCAACATAATGAGTACTTCCTAAATCCAGGTCTTCCTGAATCCCCCACCTCACCCTCCTAAATTTGCTCAGCCTTCAACTGTTTTAAGGTGTCACTTCCTTTGCTACTTCCCACCATCAAGAATGTGCTGTCTCTCTTGCATCTAGGTGTGGCCTTGTGATTAGTTCTCATTACTGAAAGTGCATGAAAGTGAAATGTCACTTTCGGGTTGAGGCATTAAGGGGTGGTGGGCCCTCTCTGTGTTCTGGCCACCCACCCCCTGCCTGTGAAGAAACATCCCGGGATAACTATGAAGCCATATAAAGACAGTGGAGCTTCACGACGAAAGGAGTTCAATCCCTGGATTGTTGCTGGCAGCAGAGTCCCGTCAGCTGGTATTACACGGGATGTGTCTAAGAAAAATTTATTGCATCAAGTCATAGAGATACTGACATTATTTTAAACAGCAGCTCATATAACCAGTTGTGATCCACCAACTGGATCTCCAAGTGAAACAAAACAAAACGAAACCCCAATTTGTAATTTGTAGGTTTGCATGATATAAATACTCCCACCACGGCTGATTTCAAGCTACCAAAGCGAGGTCACTAAACATCAAGTTGGGAAGACATGCTAACCATTGGCTCTTGTGAGCCTATAGGAACTAACTCCAGACCACTGTGTGTAACCTACCCTGACTAATTTACTTCGCCATCTTGAACGCAGGCTGGGTTTGGTGAGAATCCAGTCAGTACTTCAGGTGGAGCCACAGACTGGCTAAAGCCTGGGTCACCCCACCACCCTGATGACACTTGCTGACTACATTGGCTTGGGGCTTAAGGGTTTAGTTATTGAGATTTGGGGATTATTTGTTAAAAGAAATTCAGGACCCCTTTAGAATCTGGCACAGTGCCTTGCACAATGCAGGCATCAATGGATGTCTGCAGAACTAAATTCTCAAAGCAAGTTCTTTACAAAATTTGCATAGCGCTCAAGCCTCCTATCCATTTTTTGTTTGTTTGTTTATTTGGTTTTTTTTGGTGTTATTTTTAAGAATGCAGACTAGGAATGTTCAAAGTCCAAGCCATCAACTTAGCCTCTCAGGATGTATCTGTGAAATATATACAAAAACATATTACAAATATAAACCTAATTTTTTTCTTTTCATCACACTTATTATATACTAACAAGATATTCAAAATTAGAGAGATATATATCGGTTTGATACATATATGCTTATGATTACTGTTCTTTAAGGTCATTTTGCCCAAAGCAGATACATATCTTGGCTTTCTAGCTGAGTCTCAGCACTCTCATCTGTAAAGTGAGTCTGATGATATTTATCTGTGAATTGCTGACATCCCTCGATCCAAAAGAGTTGAAAAGGCAATATATATTTTTTAATTTCTAAAATTTTTTGAAGTAGGCTCCATGCATAGCATGGAGCCCAGCATGGGGCTTGAACTCTCAACCTGAGATCAAGACCTGAGCTGAGGTCAAGAGTCAGATGCTTACCAATTGAGTTACCTAGGGTCTCTGTAAAGGTAATATTTTTTTTAAAAAGGAGCTTCTATAATATGCCCTAGAGCTAATTTTCTAATGTTTTAGTTTCTCCCCAGCTATGAAGTTGTTTTGAAAATAGGACTTAAAATAAACAGAGAAACCAACAAAACTAGGTCCTTGTAATATTGGAAAGTAACCCAAAGACTTTAAACATATCTTAAGCATGCACAAGGCAGAACAGAGGGCAAGCTGATTGTCAAATTTCTGTAGAGGGAATTTTTTTTAGCTATAAACCTTCTAGCAAATGGCACCAGGATTTGGATTTAAAAACCCTCTGTATTTGCCCTTTCATTCAAATGTTTTTCTTAATGTGATGTACAACTTTGGAAATGCATACCATTAACTGAGACGTGTGTGTGTGTGTGTGTGTATATACACACACACAATATATATATATATATATATATATATATATATATATATATATAACAGGTTAAAAATGTTCTTCAGTTCTATGTTTAGTCTTGGAACTCATTAAAATGTGAATACTGATGAACCATGGGCAATGTGTAGATCCAGTCACTGAAAAGGGAGAGAAGGACATTTCCACGAAGAGATCAAACATAAGCCACAACGGTAACTTCTACCAGAGGCCATGTAAACTGCATAACAGACATAAGAAGTTGCCCCCAAAATCCTCTTATGCTGCAAAGCAGAAGAAAATGGAGTTTGTGCAGTTTTTCAAAAATGTCATCTTGAAATTTGAGTCTATGTTCTCTTTAAAAAGCCTGAAAAAACGTGGATTTAAGAGCATTTTCTGACATCTCTGATTCAGAGTTCCAAAACATATAATACTAGTTGCTAAAGAATTGTATTCACTTGGGGCGCCTGGGTGGCTCAGCGGGTTAAGCCGCTGCCTTCGGCTCAGGTCATGATCTCAGGGTCCTGGGATTGAGTCCCGCATCGGGCTATCTGCTCAGCGGGGAGCCTGCTTCCCTTCTGTCTCTCTCTCTCTGCCTGCCTCTCTGTCTACTTGTGATCTCTCTCTGTCAAATAAGTAAATAAAATCTTAAAAAAAAAAGAATTATATTCACTTAAAAATGGCCATTCTGTAGGAAAGGACAAAATGGGAATAAACTTTGCTTATTCCTTAAGATGAAAGCTCAGACTTAGACAGAACACGCCTTACATCTGAGTTAAATCCAAAGGAGAAAAAAAGAAATTTGCCAAAAGAATTAAATACCTCAAGAAGTCATAACACTGCTGATGATTTAACTTCAACTCAACCGCCAAACACGCAGGACCCTTAAACTTGCTAAAGGAAATTTCAGGGCAAGGAACAAAATTTGGGGCAAGTGAGCTCAGCCTTCCTTGGCTTATGGGTGAGATTCTCCTTGGTGGCTGCTTTCATCATGGCTACAGCTCACCAGGCTCTGCTGGGGTGAACATTTCCAGGCTTCTCATCTCTGTGCCAAAACAAGTCTTTGTTTAAACAGCAGATTGGAGTGGCAGTTGTTTCTTTTTTTCTTTTTTCAATTTTTTTTATTTTATTATGTTATGTTAGTCACCATATAGTACATCATTAGTTTTTGATGTAGTGTTCCGTGATTCAAATGAAACTATTCAACTTACTCCTTTTGGTCACATAGTATGTTCTTTTCTTTTATGAATGGCAATGAATTATTTAGCTATTTATACCTTGGTGACAAACTCTCACTCTGTTTCCAATTATTGGTCTGTTTGAACTCACTTATGTTTGCTATTATCTAGAAAAGTATTCTCTGTGAATAGGCTTGCTCCAAACACTGTGGTCCTTGTAGCACCCACCATAAGGCCATATGAGGGTCTTGAACACCTTATGACACTCTTTGAAGCTTCTATAATGAAACCAATCCATACTAAACAGAGTCCTATGGGGCACCTGTGTGGCTCAGTGGTTAAGCGTCTGCCTTTGGCTCAGGTCATGATCCCAGGGTCCTGGGATCAAGCCCCACATCGGGCTCCCTGCTCAGTGGGAAGCCTGTTTCCCCCTCTTCTGCTTCCCCTGCTTGTGTTCCCTCTCTCTCTGTGTCTCTCTCTGTCAAATAAATAAACAAAATCTTTAAAAAAAAGCAGTCCTACTGCACTCCATTATAAAAAACCAAAATGTATTACTGGGAGAAATCTCATATGCAAAGTGAGGTAACGTTAAATTTTATCTTTAAAATTGTAAGTTTCTGTATCACTTGCATGGGTCAGCAATGACTTAAAACTAAAGATGTGAGATGTCAAGATTAATATTAATGGTTGCAAGAATAATAAGTGGCTTCTATAGCAAGACTTTGGACATCAGCGTTGTCATATTCCATCAACACTCAAATCAAACATTTGAGAGATTGTTTTAAAATTTAGTGTTATATGACCTTTTGACCAAACATAGGATCAGAACCACCCCAACAAAAGGGATATGCTATTAAAGACCATGGACAGGCTGGGGGGAAACAGGCTTTCCAGGGCACTGAGAAGATGGCTGCAGAGAACATCCAGGGACATGTGCACACTCACTGTATTTTCTCCCCTAAATGAGCTTGGGGTCTTCCTAATGCTAAGTTTAGCCAAGAATCACTTGCCCATCTACTCTCCAGCTTGCCTCCAATGTTCTAGGGTATCTCCAAATATTTCCCTCTGAGGACATACCTTTTGTGTAAATTCTTCTTCAGTGATACTGCAATGTAGTTAAAAAATGCTTCCTAGATCAAAAAAAGAAAACAAACAAAACACCTCAACTTTGAGTGTTCAGTGTCACTTGCAACTTCCAAGGGATGCTAGGTGGAAGCTGGAAGGTTAAGTTCACAGGATATACAAATCCTGCCCTTGTTCTGCTTGGCCACCTTGCTTCCAGGATGATCCTATATTCTTTCTTAAATAAACCAGGCAATTAATCTAAATTGTGTGTGTGTGTGTGTGTGTGTGTGTGTGTTTGTCTGTACACATTCATGCACACTTGCACCATATGGTTTCTTCCAACAGTTGCACTGAAATCTGCAACTGTCATTCAGAACCTTCTTTATGTATCATAAATGAGATTTAACATTTGAACATATGGCTAAATTGAAGGAAGAGAGGGACGGTGGGAGCAATGGGCAGAAATGAATGCATTAGAAAAGCACAAGAATATCATAATGAATTTAAGTGAAAAGGAGGGCACCATTCTGGATAATAATGACCAACTGAACATACACATTACATCTGCCATAGAGCCTCAAGAACAAAGAGAAGCGAGGGAGGACAACAGCAATAAAATTTTGGAAGCTGGAAAACAGATGGAGAAATGGTGACTACTTAAGAGGCTCGACTCAGCTGAATTCTAAGCCAGCAGTCAGGAAAGCCAAGAGACACCCATTTTGCACCTCAGAATTCCCTAAGAGCTCAGGGATTGGTGGCCACTATAGAAATGGCAATTAAGGTAAGGCTAAAAACAGAAGGCTTCGTGGAAAATCTGCGTAAGACGTTAGGTCCCAAAGTGTCTCCTCTCCAAACAGCCAAGAGACACAGATTCTACCTTATTTTAGCAGAGGACTGAAGTTTCATTCATTGAGTGAATAAGAAGGACAGCAAGTCTCCTGACTAGGAAACACCAGGTACAGCAGATGGTAGAAATGCTAAAATAAACATAAGGAGAATAAGGGAAATTTTACATACTAACTATTGACTCGACCAGCTTTCTTTTCCCAGCCTGATTTTCAAATGTGGCCAAAAAGATGGTAATGGTCCTCTCTCTGGAATCTGACCAGTTCAGAGGAAAAATGTATTAACATTGAGCATTTCCTCATGAAACAGTTCAGGCAGATCACCCTATGGTTCTTTCCACAATTGGAAAACCTACTCGTGTGTCCCAAGCTTTATAATGTATTCAGACATTCAAGGGTCACCAGATATGAGAAAATATGAAACAAAGTGAACAAAACAACCAAACAGAAATAGGAAGAAACAAACTTTGCAGAGAGAAGAAAACTGTTTTGAAAAAGGATTATTTACACATTCAGAGAGACAAAATATTATATCCATGAAACAGGAACAAGTTGATGTGAAAAAAGATCATTCTGAATACACAAAGAGTTGAAGATCTATTGGAAATCAAATACAAATTCAATAAAAGATTAGGAAAATGATAAAGTCGAGAACATCTCTCAAAAAACAGAGTAAAATCATACAATTAAAAATAGAAGAAAAAAGATAAGTCAAGGCACAATTCAGAAGATCCAGATTTGAATAATGTGAATTCATTTTGTAGAAGGGATTTGAAAATATTTTAAAACATTTGCTGAGGTAATCTTATGAATTCTTAAGTCTTGCAAATTGTTTCAAGTTTTAGCTATTTTTCTTATCTATAGCTTATTTAGAGTTTTCTAAAAGTAGTGGGGAATGTGTATAGTTTGAGACAAATAGGTCTCTAAGACTTACAAAGAAGAGTAATAACTGTCCCTTTCTCCCATTCCTGTGTTCCACAAACACCAGGCAGGGAAAAACAGGAGGGAAGACATCACCAGTAAAATAACTCCAGAACACTTCCCAAAATTGAAAGATTTGAATTTCCAGTTTGAAAGAACTCATCATAATGGAGAAAAATAGGTCCACATCAAGGCAGGTTTTAAGTCACTTGGGACAAAGAAAAAAATCTTTCCAGAGAGAGAGAGAGATGAAAAAAAAAAAACCCAGTTTTTATATAAAGGATCACGAATCATTATGGCATTTTATTTTTCCACAGCAATGCTGGAAGCTAGAAAACAATGGAACAATGCCATCAAAACTTGAAGGAAAAATCATTTCCAACCTAGAATTCTACATTCTAGAGCAAAATAAAACACCTATAGTCTCAAAAATTTCACCTCCTATGCCCTCTTTCTTGGGAAACTACAGGGGGACATGCTCACCAAAGAAGACAGTAAACCACAAAAAAGGAAAATACAAGAAAAGGCAATAGGAGAACCAAAGAAGAAGAAGGCACAAAACAATACCGAATATGGTAGTGAAGGGAGAGTCTAGGATGACTGTTCAGCAGGCCTAGGGAGCAAGCTGTCCATATTTAAGCAGATCAAAAGTCTTGGAAGAGACTTCTCTGAAAAGAGAAGAAATTGATAGAGTATCTAATGTATTCAAACTTACTGAGAGGAAAAACAGAGAAGCGCTGGGGATGAAGTACTCATAGGTACAGAGAAAACTAAACAAACAGAAAAAAGAAAATTATCTATTCCAGGGAAAACAAACAGGTATGCAATAAAAATAGTCATAGTATACTTCATGACTTAGCTGTGACTAGCATTCATTAACAGCCATAATAACTAAACATAGAATAGTGTTCCAATTGTTCGATACAGCTACACTAGGAGAATAGGGGATGGAAAGTGTCCTTGTATGAGATGGTAGGGGGACAACTTTTAGCACTGAAAATTCAAGAAGTCGCAGTGTAAGGATTTTATTTAGAAAAGGGAGACAAAATGGCTGGCTCAGGGTTGTGAGTTTGAACCCCATGTTGGGAGTAGAGTTTACTTTTTAAAAACAGAAAAAAAAGGGAGGAGCAAATACCAAAAGAAAGAAGGAAAGAAGTTGAAGGGGGCAGTTTCTGGGGACTGGGATATGCTGGGGGAGGGGAGAGTAGAAGGGAAGAGGTCAGGCCCAGCTGTCCTCCACAAGTCTTATAGACCTATGTGCCTCTTAAACTATGTATATTCTTTCACAGCTTTTAGAAAATTAAACTGTAATTAAGAAAAAAGAAACAACTAAAACTTTTTTTAGAAGAGATAATTTGTAGAACTTAAGAATTCACAAGAATACCTCCGCAAATGATTTAAGGTATTTCAATTTTCTTCTACAAAATTAACACAAAGTTATTGATTAGTATGTGCGCAAATTGGGTGACAAAATTGTCACAATTTAAGAAGAGTATATGGGAAATGCAGCATACTAGAACAGATAAAACCAGATCACGTTTTTTGGCTCTTTGTCCACTAGATCGACTTACTAAATGAGAAGTTTAGCTTAAGATTAAGAAGACCCAACAGAAGTAAACTATTAAAAACAACATATTCCTAATTTCAAAATTTGTGTGAGGTTAACAAAAATGGTATACAGTAAACTGGCTTTCTAGAACATAAACTATGAAAAGATAACCGAAAAAAATCTGTCTTCCTCTTAACAAATGATAAGCTGATTTCAAGGAGAGAAGAGGATTACTAAAACATTTAATCTAATCTTTCTAAAACACTGTACAATTAAGGTTAGTGATCATAAACATTACTAAGGAACTTCATAATCCTGATGTCTTCCAAATTAAAAGTGGAAATAACTTAAATTTAGTGATAAGCACATTTTGTGGAATTTTAAAACCTTGAAAATCCATGCTCCATACGGAGTGTATATACTATGGAATTAACCAAATTAATCCTTTCCTAAGCATTGTTAATTAATTACAATTTACAGTCTCTATTAACAGATGATGGTGATCAATTAATCTTTATTTCACAGCACAGTTCTGGTAATTTGGCAATAACTAGTCACAAACTCAAGGAATTGAGAGTCAAGTGTATTTTATGTAGGAGCTCTAATTCCCCATGTTTTGGGTTACCTAAGCACATCTGTGCTAAAATCCAAAATTGTGTGTAAACTATTATTTACCAGATTTGCTTGCGGAAGTCAGGTAAGCTAAATGCCACCAAGTAAAACAGATGATTCCCAGGAGACAAAAATACACAGCATCTGTGAAAAAATCTTGTGTCCTTGATAGCTAGTTCAATCTCAATTTCTACAATTTGTGTATAACAAAGAGGTTACACTATTAAAATGTGTGTCCTTGGGAACGTTCTGGAAGACAGAACCAAGTGAACTTGCATTAACATTGTCATCATCATATGTGGAGCTTTTATAAGACTGTGAACCTGGCCTTTAAAACTCTTAGTAAAAGAGCTGAAATTTTCATTTCTCTAGAGTTCTGAGATAGGAAAATTTACAGCAACAGCGTACATTTTAAGTCTAGATCTCCAAGAAGTTGTTGGGTTTTTTTAAGATTTTATTTATCTATTTGACAGACAGAGATCACGTAGGCAGAGAGGCAGGCAGAGAGAGAGGAGGAAGCAGGTTCCCCACGGAGCAAAGAGCCCAATGTGGGGGTCCATCCCAGGACTCTGGGATCACGACCCGAGCTGAAGGCAGAAGCTTTAACCCACTGAGCCACCCAAGCACACCACAAGAAATTTTTTTAAAAAGGAAATTTCAGTAGGACGGTCAGTTTATCAACAAGCACTTTTGAGTTACCTAGAGAGAATCTACCATATTACCATGTGCTTAGGAATACAGTCAAAGACAAGGTCATAGCTCATGTACATCAAAATAACTACAAGTACGTTCAGCCTCAATAGTAATCAAATAAATCCAAACTAAACCAAAATACCATTTCTACATGCCAAATTGATAAAAGATGTAAAAAAAATATATATTATACTGACAATGTGGCAAGGAAATTGGAACTTACGGGGTTTGTAAGACTGTTAATTGGTACAACATTCCCGGAGAACAATTTGTATTAAAAGATAAAACATATTTATATCCTTTGAACTCACTTATACTTCTAAGAATCCTAAAAAAAAAAAAAAAAAAAAAAGATAAACCATTGGTATGCAAAAGTCCGTTTGTATAAAGTAACTTATGGTACTAAATATTGTTAATATATAATGTCTAATGATAGAAGATTGGTTAAACAAATTATAGACTAATCATATTAAATAGCTGAGAATCAGGTTTTAGAAGAATACTGGATGTTACGTAAAAGATATAATACATCGTAGGGGCGCCTGTGTAGCTCAGTCAGTTAAGCATCTGCCTTCAGCTCAGGTCATGATTCCAGGGTCCTGGGATGGAGCTCTGCATTGGGCTACCTGCTCAGTAGGGGTGTCTGATTCTCCCTCTCCCTCTCCTTCTCCCTCTGCCCCACCCCCTGCTCCTGTGTTTGAGCTCTCTCTCTCCTTCTCAAATAAATAAATAAATAAAATCTTTTTTTAAAAGATGTGATAGATTGTAGGCAAAACTGGACAAAAATCAACATGTTAAAAATGAAAATACATATTCACAGCTAAAGAGAGCTAAAGAGAAGGGAAAATATATATATCAAATTTTACTTATGATGTGGGAAATGAAGACAGAAGAAAAATTATTGGATTTCCTTACTACCTATAGTCCATTAACAAGTCCTTGGAATAGGCAGAGTGACATTTCTCCCGAGTGACATTAACATCAACTGCCTCGATGTTAATACATTGTTAGGGTAACAGGTAATCTTAGCCCAACCCCCAAGATCCTGTAAGTCTACTTTAACATATAAAAATTCCTTTGGAAACTTCCTTTATCTCTACCCCCCCCCAAGGTACATGTTGGCAATCATTTGCCAAGCACATGACCCACCGATATACATCTAAAGGGTCTCGTGACTCAGGTTTTATTAAACAATAATAAATGACCCTTTCCCAGTAATAAGGTTAGCCCCCTCAAGGTCCTGGAAACCTTGCTTCCAAAATCCTTAGAAACTTATGCTATACCTAACCCCCTCCCAACTTGAAAGTATATAGTGGGCCACTCCTCATGACCGTGGTGCAGCTCTTTCCACCCACGGGTCCTGTTCCTGTCTTTAATAAAACCACCTTTTTGCACCAAAGACATCTCAAGAATTCTTTCTTGTCTTCGAACCCTAAGGTCTTTCCTACATTCCTTAGCAGTAGGATTTTTATTTTCTTCTTTTGTGCTTTTCCTACATTGCATGGAGGAAAACCGTTGCTTTTACTAGGATTCCAGTTTGCTAAAATTTTTGACATTACTTCAATGAAACCAAATGCAAACGAAATGCAAGTAGCCTAACAAAATAAATGCCAAGCCAAGGGGTAATGAGGTATTTGTGTGTGCTGTCCCCTTTATGTAAATGTGATAAGTAATCCATCATCATTCAGGCACTTTCAAATCAGAATTTCTTTGTAGGGGCAATGGGTCTGAACAAAGCAGCCCAGTTACCACTGACCACCCACATCGCCATGGAGAGGGTGCTCAGTGTAAAGCTGCAATTTGCAACCCTGGGATGGGTATTGTCCTGTGGGATTCTGACTGATTTTCAATGTGTCTGGACCTGATCACAGATTTCATTCATGTAAACCTGCCCTAATGAATGCAGCACTCAACTCTGGATATTTGTCTAATGCAGCATCATGACTCTCTTTCCTACCAACAAAAATCCTCAAATATTAGGAGACTGATAGGTTGGAATATCTGAGCTCTACATATGAAAGGGATATGTAAATTTTATCTGGGGAGTTTATTTTTTGTGTGATGTATATAAATGCAATATAACCACAGGATTTAAAAAAAAGTCAATCACAGACCTGTACCCCTGAAACAAATAATACACTGTATGTTAATTTTTTTTAAATTTTAAAATTAAAGAAAATAAATAAATAAATTGGGGGGAATCAAACTCACCAGGAAGGTATAATATGAAAAGTAAATCATCCTCCCTTCTCAGCCCACTCCACTTTAACACTTTGTTGGGTATGTTTCCAGATAATTTTCATGTGTATATACACATAGTGAATGAGATCATATTACATACATAACCCTACACCATTCCCCTCTCACTTGGTTCTTAGGTGCTCTGTCATATTAGTGCATTTAGATCTACCCTATTCTTTTGAGTAACTACATGGATTTATTATTATTCACTTATGGAATCCCACTGAGTAAATTTAAATAAGCACATTGAAACAGTAGTTCAACACTGGACCCTTAAATTGAAACCTGGTTAAGGAAGTCAAATGAATAGAGAATGAGCTGAGTTATGATGTTGCCTCAGCAGAAAGTCACCTGTTTCCAGAGTTGGTGAGAAATTATGTATTCTGTGGAATCTCAAAGAACTCAGTGGTCACTTTCTCCTATTTTCTTCATTCAGCTTCCTGGATTTTAAAGGAAATTAGGTAAGCTTCATATTGGAGCATAATATATATACAAGAAAAACTTAGGCCCCTTCCACTTTTGAATATACATTTAAAATTCCAAGAGGAAGGGAAGGAAGGGAGCCTGGGTGGCTCAGTTGGTTAAGCATCTGGTTTGGCTCAGGTCATGATCTCCGGGTCCTTGGATCTAGCCCTGCATTGGGCTTCCAGCTCAGCGGGGAGTCTGCTTCTCCCTCTCACTCTCCCTCTGTGCTCTCTCTCTCTCAAATAAAGAAAATCTTTAAAAATTCTGAAAGATAATATTAGCCAAATTAATATAAAAATGGAACACCAATAAAACAAAACAGATCACGTTTACACTAGGAGTTAAAGGATGGTTCATAACAGACTGAAGGAAAGAAGTCACTTACTATCTCAATTCATGAGAGAAATTATTTTATATAATTCAATATTTATGACCAAAAAACTCAGCAATCTAGAAGTGATTTTTCTTACTTAATAAAAGTTACCACCAACATTATATTTATTAAAGAAAATTTATAAGCATTCCTCTTATGATCTGGAATAAGAAAAAGATGCTCACTGAAATTGCCACTAATTAATATGGTACTGGAAATGTTAGCCAGAGGCACAGGAGAAGAAAAAGAGATAAGAGGTTAAGTATTAGAAGGAAGTATATGAGATTGTCACTATTTTCAGATAAGTTCATCTCCCTAGAAAGGTCAACAGAATATAAGCTATTAAATCTAATAAATAAGTTGAGCAAAACTGCCAGATTCACAAATAGCCTACAAGGTACAATGCACTCCTCTACATCAGAAATAAATATCATTGATAAAATAAGAAAGAATTTACTTAGCAATCATTTAATCCAAGAATATATGACTTCTTTGGAGAAAACTTGAAAATTTTACTAATGACTATAAAAGACAATCTGTGTAAAATGGGAAAAAATTTCATCTTATTTGATAATCAGACAATATTCTAAAGGTCTCAATTCAATCTAAATTAATTTATAAATTCATTCCAATCAAAATCCAAGGTGGATTTTTTTAAGAAACACAATAAATTTACTCTAACAATTACATAGAAAATAATGGTCATTATGAGCTAAGTCAACCTCACAAAGAGAAGTTTAGGGATACATCCTAATATCCCCTTATATTTCTCATATAATTTGTGGCTTCTCTTTTTTGCTTGATCAATCTAGCTAGAGGTTTTTCAATTTTACTGATTTTTTCAAAAGCCAGGTTTGAGATAATTAATTTTTCTATCGTTTGTACATCTTCTATTGCTCGATTTTTATTCATTTTTTTATTTCTTTCCTTTTACTTATTATGTGTTTATTTTGCTCTTTTTTTGCCTTCTTAGGTAGAATTTTCAATAATTGACTTTGGATTATTCATCTTATCTAATATAAATGTAAATATTTAAAGCTATTCCATGAACTTTGATATGCTATATTTTCATTTTCATTCAACTAAAAATATTTTCTCATTTCTTTTTTCATCTCTGGATTACTTAGATGAATGTTAATTTAAAATATATGGAAACATGGTTTTTTTCTTAAAGGTTTTTTATTTATTTATTTGACAGACGGCGATCACAAGTAGGCAGACAGGCAGGCAGAGAGAGGAAGGGAAGCAGGCTCCCTGCCAAGCAGAGAGCCCAATGCGGGGCTCAATCCCAGGACCCTGAGATCATGACCTGAGCCAAAGGCAGAGGCTTTAACCCACTGAGCCACCCAGGCGCCCCTGGAAACATGTTTTATACCCCAGAATATGATCTATCTTGGTGAATGCTCCATGTGAACTTGGAAAGAATGTGTATTATGCTGTGAGTGGAGTGTTCTATAAATATCAGTTAGATTAAGTTGCCTGACTGTGTTATTCAAGTTTTCTTATCCTCATTGATTTTCTGTATTCTTAATATTAATTACTGAAAAAAGTGTTGAAATCATTCATCAAGAAATAAAGGGAAAACACAAATTCCTTGAAATATGCAAACCTGAGAACTGACTCAAGAAGAAACAGAAAATCTCAAGACCAGTATCTATAAAAGAAATTAAATTCTTAGTTAAAAATATTCCGGGTGGGGGGCGCCTTGGTGGTTCAGTTTGTTAAGCCTCTGCCTTCAGCTCAGGTCATGATCTCAGGGTCCTGGGATCAAGCCCCACGTTGGGCTCTCTGCTCAGCTGGGAGCCTGCTTCCACCCCCATCCCCCGCCTGCCTCTCTGCCTGCTTGTGATCTCTCTCTCTGTCAAATAAATAAATAAAATCTTAAAAACAATATTTCAGGGTGCCTGGGTGGCTCAGTCAGTTAAGCATCTGCCTTCTGCTTAGGTCATGATCCCAAGGTGCTGGGATCAAGCAC
Organism: Lontra canadensis; assembly: GCF_010015895.1. Classification (NCBI taxonomy): domain Eukaryota; kingdom Metazoa; phylum Chordata; class Mammalia; order Carnivora; family Mustelidae; genus Lontra; species Lontra canadensis. Next base: position 169,788 of record NW_022631298.1, read on the forward strand.
CATATCAGGCTCCCTGCTCAGCATGAACTCTGCTTCTCCCTCTCCCTCTGTCCCTTCCCTTGCTCATGCATTCTTATTCAAATAAATAAATAAAATCTTTTAAAAAAATCTTTCCAAGGAAAACTCCAGGCTCAGATTATTGCATTAGTGAATTTTATCAAACATTTAAAAGAAGAAATACTACCAATCTGATACAAACTCTTCAGAAATTAATGGAGGGAGGAATACTTCCAAACTCATTTTATGCGGCCAGCAGAACTGTGATAACAAATCAGTAAAAAAATTACAAGAAGAAAATTACAAACAGTTATCCCTCATGAACACAGATACATACATTGCCAACAAAATATTATCAAGTCAAGGGTGCCTAGGTGGCTCAGTTGATTAAGCACTCTACTGGGTTTCAGCTCAGGTCCTGATCTCAAGATCCTGGGATTGAGCCCTACGTGGAGCCCCATATGGATGGAGCCCTACATGGAGCCCAGCATTGAGCTTTACGTTCAATGGGGAGTCTGCTCCCTCTTTCTCCCTCTCCCTCTGTCCCTCCGCACCTCACCCCACTCCTTGCATGCTTAATCTCAAATAAATAAATAAATAAATCTTTTAAAAAGAACAGAGTAATTTGCTTTATTGACTAAAAAACCTATGCCAAAGAAGACATGAACAGACACTTCTCCAAAAAAGACATACAAATGGCTAACAGACACATGAAAAAATGTTCATCGTCATTAGCCATCAGGGAGATTCAAATCAAAACCACACTGAGATACCACCTTACACCAGTTAGAATGGCCAAAATTAACAAGGCAGTAAACAACAAGTTTGAAGAGGATATGGAGAAAGGGGAACCCTCTTCCACTGCTGGTGGGAATGCAAGTTGGTGCAACCACTTTGGAAAGCAGTGTGGAGACTCCCTAAGAAATTAAGAATAGAGCTACCCTATGACCCTGTAATTGCACTACTGAGTATTTATCCCAAAGATATAGACGTAGTGAAAAGGGCCATCTTTACCCCAATGTTCATAGCAGCAATGACCACAATTGACAAACTGTGGAAAGAGACAAGATGCCCTTCAACAGACGAATGGATAAAGAAGATATGGTCCATATGACAATGGAGTATTATGCCTCCATCACAAAGGATGAATATCCAACTTTTGTATCAACATGGACGGGACTGGAAGAGATTATGTGGAGTGAAGTAAGTCAAGCAGAGAGTCAATCATCATATGGTATCACTTACTTGTGGAGCATAAGGAATAACATGGAGGGTATTAGGAGAAGGAAAGAAAAAGTGAATTGGGAGAAATTGGAGGGGGAGAGGAACCATGAGAGACTGTGGACTCTGAGAAACAAACGGACAGTTTTGGAAAGGAAGAGTGTGGGGGGTAGGGTAAGCCTGGTGGGGGGTATTGAGGAGGGCACATATTGCATGGAGCACTGGACGTGGTGCATAAACAATGCATCTTGGAACACTGAAAAAATTTAAATTAAGTTTTAAAAAACCTATGCTAAACTGAGGGTTACAGAAGGGAAGGCGGTGGGGAGATGGGGTAACTGGGTGATGGGTACTAAGGAGGGGACATGTGGTGATGAGTACTGGATGTTATATGCAACTAATGAATCTTTGAATGCTACATCAAAAACTTATGATGTACTGTATGCTGGCTAATTGAACGTAATAATAAAAAAATTTTTTAATTAAAAAAATTTATGCCATATGATCATCTTATTACATGAAGAAAAAAGAAAAAGTATTTCTGTTCTTACAACTTCCATTCAACATTGTATTTGAAGTCTTATTCTGGGTAATAAGCAAGAAATTATATATAGGCATATATAATAGAAAATATACAAATAAATAAAACTCTTCATGTGTTGATGACATGACCAAGGTTGTAAAATAAAAAAAATCCTGAGGTATCAACAAAAAGCTATAAGAATACTAAAATGGACTGGACTGAATGTTTATGTCCTTCTCCAAGTTTAAAACTGAAATCTTAACCCACAATGTGATGGTATTAGGAGGTAGGTCTTCTGGGAGGTGATTAGGTCATGTGGTTGGAGTTCTTATGAATGGGATTAGGGCCCTCATAAAAAAAAGATTCTAGGAAGCTCTCTCATCCCCTTCTACCATATGAAGACACAGCAAACAAGGAATCAGACCCTCACCAGACACCAAATCTGCCAGTGCCTTTTGCTTAGGTTTCCCAGCTTCTAGAACTGTAAGAAAGAATTTCTGTTGTTTATATATCACCCAGTCCATGCTATCCTTTCATAGCAGTCCAAACAGACTAGGATAAATATGTAAGTTTAGCAATGTCACAAGATACACAATTAATATAAAAAAAAACAAGTATTCTTATATATTAACAATGTTGGAAAAACTGATATTTTAGACTATTCTATCCCTAATTAATTATTCTGCCCTCTTTTAAAAAAAATAAATTAGCCATATATATGGGTCTATTTCTATGTCTCCTACTCTGTTCCAGTGATAGATATATCTATCTCTGGGTCAATACCACAGTGTTTTTTTAAAAAGATTTATTTATTTATTTGAGAGAGAAAGAGAGAACAAGTAGGGAGAGAGGCAAAGGGAGAATGAGAGAGAGAATCTGCAACAGTCACTGTGCTGAGTGTGGAGCCCCACATGGGGCTCAATCTCATGATCCTGAGATCATGACCTGAGCTGAAACCAAGAACTGGATGCTTAACCAACTGTGCCACTCATGTGCCCCTTGTTTGAACAATACTCAAGAAAATGAAAGGGTATGCAACAGACTGGGAGAGAGTATTAGCAAAACAGATATCTAATAAAACAATCTAGACCCAGAATATATAAAGAGCTCTTAAGAACCAATAATGAGGGGTGCCTGTGTGGTTCAGTGGGTTAAGCCTCTGCCTTTGGCTCAGGTCATGATCTCAGGGTCCTGGGATGGAGCCCCACATCAGGCTCTCTGCTCAGTTGGGAGCCTGCTTCCCCCTCTCTCCCTCTGCCTGCCTCTCTGCCTACTTGTGATCTCTGTCTGTCAAATAAATAAAATCTTTTAAAAAAAGAACCAACAATAAGACAAATAATCCAATTAAAAATGAGCAAAAGATAAATATTTAACAAAAAAAGATATATGAATGGCAGATAAACACATGAAAAGAAGATCAACATCTTTAGTCATTAGGAACGTGCAACTTAAAGCCATAATAAAATACTACTCTCACCCATAGCTAAGATTAAAAAGACTGCCAATACCAAGACTTAGCAAGGATGGAGAGCTAATGGAACTCATAAATTGTAGGTAAGAGAATAAATGATACAATCACTTTGGAAAACAGTTTGGCAGTTTCTTATAAAATTGAAAATATAACTACCTATGACTTGTAGGTATTTTCCCAAGAGGAAAGAATATATATGTCCATACTGAGACTGAATATTCATAAAAGCTTTGTTCATAATAATCAAAAACTGGTAAGAACTCAATTATCCATTAAACGGATAAGCAAATTGTGTTAGATCCATACACTCAGCAGTAAGAAGGAACAAATTACTGGTAAATGCAACATGGATGAATTATAACAATATCTTATATAACATTATATTACATATAATGTTAATATAACATAATAACATTATGCCAAGTGTAAGAAACTCATTAACTCACAAGACTACATATTGCATAATTCCATTTTTATATAACTCTAGTAAAGGCAACTCAATCACCAATGATAGAAAGCAAATCAGTGTGTGCCTTGTGTGTGTGGCAAAGGTGAGAACTGACTTAAAAGGGAAATTTTGGGGATAATAGAATGCTTTATATCTTTATAAAAAAAGATTTTATGGTTGTTGATCGGTGTATACATTTATCAAAACTCTTCAAACTATATACTTAAAGTGGTTTCATTTTAATACATGTAAATTACACCTCATAAAATGTGATTTTTTAAAAACATCATTTTAATTCACATTAACTAAACAAAGGAAACAAAAGTTAGATGATCATTTCAATAGATGTAGAAAAATCACTTGTTAAAATTTACTATCTACTAATGATCAAAACTCAACAACCTTGAATGAGAGGTAAGCTGCCTTACAAGGTATCCATTCTACAGAGAAACTAGAGTAAACATTATACTTATTGGTGAAATGTTGAAAGCTTTCCCTTTGAGAATGAGAATAAGACAAGGATGCCCTCTATCTATTCTTCTATTCAACACCATAATACATAACCTAGCCAGTACAGTTAAATAGATAGATGGATAGATAGAGATTAGAAAGAAAGAGAATTTATTCACAAATATATTTGTATACATAGAAAAGTCCAAAAGAATCAAGTTAATCTTAGAATTAACAAATAGTTCAGCAACGTTGCTGCAATTGAAGACAAAAAAATAAATTCATTTTTATATACCAGCAACAATCCATTATAAAATGAAATTTTAAAAGACAGCCTTTATAGTAGCATCACAAAAGATCAGATACCTAGGAATGAATCTGATGTATAGTTTCAGAGGTCTACACAGAAAACCATGAAACTCTTAATAAGAAACACCTAAACCAATGCAGAGATCCTAATCTTCATGTACCAGAAGACTCAATAAAGTACAAATGTCAATTCTCCCCAAACTGATTAACTATGATTCCAATTAAAATCCTAACCTTTTGGTCAAAATTGACAGTGGATTCAGTTTTAATACAAATGCAAAGTGCCTAAAATACCCCAAGCAATATCAAAGAACAACAACTGTAGTGGATACGAAAACGTATATAGCTATAGTAATAAAGATAATGTGGTATTGGCACAAGAATACTCAAATAGACCAATAAAATGGAATAGGTATCTAGACACATACATATAGGTACATTTGATTTACAACAAAAGTGATGCTGCAGGGCAGTGGGGAAAATCTCTCCAACTATGTTGGGTAAATTGTATAGCCCTATATTAAAAACAGAAATTTGATGGCAATCGCTCCCAGTTTACAAAATCCAACTCTAGAAGACCTGGAGATTTAAACGTGAAAGGCAAAACAATACAACTTTTGGATTAGGGAAAGATTTTAACAGGCTACCCCCAAAAATAGCACTATTAGGAAAGAATAGATTGATTGATTGGAGTAACTATTTCTGATCATTGAAACCACTGAGAAAACAAAAGGGACATTAGAATAAATGATATCTATAGTAAAATAACAAAAGGCTTACATCCAGGGTATATGAAGAATTTCTTGCAAGTCAACAAGTAACCCAACCCAAAATAAAAATGAGTAAGAGGGATGCCAGGGTGGCTCAGTCAGTTAAGCACCTGCCTTTGGCTCAAGTTGTGACCCCAGAGTTCTAGGATAGAGTCCAGCATCAGGCTCCTTGCTCAGCAAAGAGCCTGCTTCTCCCTCTGCCTGCGACTCCCTCTGCTTGTGCTCTCTCTTCTCTGACAAATAAATAAATAAAATCTTTTTTAAAAATTAAAAAAACAAAAATGTGCAAGAGATTTGAACAGGCACATCATCAAAGTGGATATCTAAGTGGCCGATGAACATATAAGAAGGTGCTGAACTTCATTTGTCATCAAATTAAATGCACCATAAAATCTATTACATAACTAGCAGAGTGGTCAAAATGAAGAAGACTTGTAATATGGTGTTGGTGAAGATGTAGAGTGACAGGTATTCCCATACATGGTTGATGGAGGTGTAAGGGGTTACAATCACGAGGTAACACTGGCATTATCTACTAAAGCTGACTTGCCCATACCCTATGATCTAACATTTCTACTCCTAGGTGCATTCTAACAAAATGAGTGCATCTGTGCCATCAGATTAAAAATGAAAGAACATTCGTAGCAAGAATATTTGCAAAAATACACAACTGCATACATCCAAATGCTTACTAATGTGGATTAAGATGCAGCAACAAAAATGAACTAAATGAACTACACCTAATACAACATGCTCAATTTTGGGGGCAAAATAAGTCAAAACCAAAAGATTATGTACTATTTAACTCCATTTATGGAAACTTCATTAACAAGCAAGGCTAAGCTATAATTTTAGAACTCAGGATAGCAGTTACCTTTGGGAGGAAGAGAGATAGTGACTGGGACAGACATGGAGATAGTGTTTCTGAAGTCCTGGCAATATTCTATCTCTTGACCTGAGTGGTGCTTAGAGAAATCTACTCATTGAGTTGTTTATTTATTTTGTGTGTTTGTTCCCATGTGCATGCTGTATTTCAGAATGTTAAGCTAAAAAATCAAAAAAGATAGGAAACTTACAGAAAACTCCCAAAGCTCAAATGCATATGAAAAGATGTCCATAACCATTGGCAAACAGAGAAATGCAAATTAAAACAGTACGATATCACTTTACATGTTTTAGACTGGCAAAAACAGCTTCATTGTATTAATTATTGGCAGGAATGTGCATAAGAAGTCCCATTCAATGATGTTGGAAGCCTATTATCAGACCATTCTGAGGGGTATGGGGTGTCTGTGCATGTGTGTCTGTGTGTGCACACACGTGTTTATCTCCTATGACCCAACAACTCCAGCATTCACTATATATTCCAAGGAATTTCCTACACAAATCCAGGAGACAGGTAGTAGAATGTTTACTACAATGTTATTTGTCGTGGCAAGGTATTGATTTCCTTTTGGGGTCCATCTTTGGAAATGGCATAGCTGAAACGCGGCAGTTACATTCCATAGAGTACTATGCAGAATTAGAAGCAATAAAGTAGAGGCGCCTGGGTGGCTCAGTCGGATAAGTTTTCAACTCTTGGTTTTGGCTCAGGTCATGATCGTTGGTCCTGAGATCAAGCCCCATTACAGCCCCCCTCTGCACTGAGCAGGGAGGGAGTCTACTTCTCTCCCCTTTCCTCTCTCTCTGTCCCTCCCACTACTCATGCATTTGTTCTCCCTCTCTCTCAAAATTAAAACCATTTTTATATATATATATATATATATATATATATATATATATATACACACACACACACACATACATATACACACATACATACATATATATGTAAAATAAAATAAGTGGCCAGGATCAGACACCAACTTAACCAAATGGTCAAAGTTAACAACACCCGTAGTGGGACAAATTGACATAATGTGCTTCCTAATAATCACCAACAAAAGCAAATCGTCATTTGTGTGGTAGGTATAATTGTCAAATCTGTAGCCCAAATTTAAGCAAAAAGAACCATTAGAGAAATACAAATTCAAGGGCATTCAGGGTGCCTGGGGAGCTCAGTCAGTTAAGCATCTGATTCTTGATTTCAGCTCCGGTCATGATCTCAGGGTCCTGGGATTTAACCCCATGTCAGGCTCTGCACTCAGGGCAGAGTCTGCTTGCCCCTCTCCCTTTGCTCCTCCCACCGAAATAAATAAATAAATAATAAATAAAATCTTTTAAAAATTTGAAGGGCTTTCTACAAAGCAGCTGGCTTGTACTGGTCATGTGTCAAAGTCCTGAAAGACAGGGGCAGTCTGAGAACTCTTCCTGGTTAAAGGAGACTAGAGACATGGCAACTAAAATGGGATCTTAAATAAACCCTGGACCTGAAATAGGACAAGTGAGACAAATGGTGAAATATGAATCAGGTATCTAGGTTACAGTATCATATTGATGTTAATTTACTGATTTTTATAACTATAGGTACATAAGGTATTAACTCTTTGGGAAATGACAAAGAATATGTGAGGGGTGCCTAGGTGGCTCAGTCAGTTAAGCTTTTGACTTCAGCCCAGGTCTTGATCTCAGGGTTCTAGGATCGAGCCCCACATTGGGCTCTGCACTCAGTGGGGAGTCTGCTTGTCCCTTTCCCTTTGAATCTCCCCTCCCCGGGCTCATCCTCTCTCTTTCTCAAATAAATAAAATCCTAAAAAGGAGTATGTGAGACTTTTATAGTTTTAGGATATAATTCATATACCATAAAATTCACCCTAGGTATATTTTACAGAAGACCAATTTGGTGGTCTTTCATATATTCATTAAGTTGTGCAACCATGATCAGAACATTAATCCCAGAACACTGACACCACCCCAAAGAAAAACCCTATACCCATTAGCAGTCGTTCCCCACTCCCTCCTTCAGGCAGCCCCTGGCAACCATTCGTCTACTGTCAGTCTCTCTAGACTTGCCTGTTCTGAACATTTTAAAGAAATAAAATCATACAGCATGGGGTCTGGGTGTCTGGCTTTGTGTAATGTATTCAAGGTTCAACCTGTGCTGGAGCATCTATTGGTACTTTATCCCTTTTATGGCTGAATATTTCATTGCATGGATATATCCCCCTTTTCGATCCATTCATCAGTTGATGAGCACTTGGGTTCCACCTTTTGGCCATTATAAACACGAAGAGCAGGGGAGCCTGGGTGGCTCAGTTAAGTGTTAGCTCAGGTCATGATCTCATGTGTCATGAAACTCAAACCCCATTGGACTCCTTGCTCATCTGGGTGTCTGCTTGAGATCCTCTCCCTCTACCCCTCCCTCCACTTCCACACACATGCTCTCTAAACTACATAAAATCTTTTTAAAAAGCAAATAGGAATAGTGCTGCTGTGAACATGTATTTCTTCCAGTATGTGTTTTCAATTCTTTCGGGTGTATACATAAGAGCAGAACTGTCCTGTCAGATGGAGACTCCATTTAACGTTTTGAGGCACTGCCAAACCTTTCTGAAAGGGCTGCCCCATTTTAAACTCCCATATAAAGCACTGTCTTTGTATTACATTTTGTAAATTTGTTAAAGTCTGAAATTGTTTCAAAATGGAAAGGTTAAAAAAAAAATGACTACAGCCAGTTTGCTGTATGCCTTTTAGGAAGATCCAACACATCGATGTCCATCCCTTTTTGGGGGGTTGAGAAGATTGAGAAAAAGCACACCCGCCCCGCCCTGGTCATTTGTACCCTGAATCTTGCTTTGGGGATCAATTCATACTGGTCGATTGGACATGAGGGGGAAATGAAAACCTGACCAGGTAAGGATTTCCTCACAGCAGGCCCCATTGTTAACTTCATTTTAATGACAAAGGGGCTAAAAGAGTATGGGAATAGAGATGGGAGAAAGTAAATGGCTTTTGACAATTAGGAGGTATTAAATATAACCATGCTACCCTGAGACCTTTATCACTCTTCCAAGGATGTCAAGTACCTCAAAGACAAGGGACTTTCTCTCCCAGGATACAGGGGCCAGTGGCTTTGGTGCAGAATTAGATGATACAACCAACAGGTGGATAAAAAGCCAGAAGACCCACGCGCACACACAAAAAAAGCACCATCTTTTCAAAACTCCAAGTCATTAGCTTTATTTTTACTGAATTCATCATGGGGTGACACAAGGGCATTATTATCACCATAATCAACTACTACATACAGGCCTTTCCCCATTATTCACTTCCCACTTTAAATCTGTTAAATCACATTAATTAAAAATACAGATCACGTAACTAAAAATCTTCAAATTCATATAGCCACAGGTTTAAAACTTCTCAGAAAGTTATATTCCTTTCTTATGGAGAATGTAATGGTTTCAACTGCTAGGTCTTTTTTTTCCCACCCTTTTCAGAGGATTACATTTATTTACCAGGAGCAAACAAAACACAATGTAAGCGCAGTTTTCCAATTTCCATTCTTTCCTTCCCTTTCTCTTGCAAACCGGTGACTTATTTTTACAAGTTCTCTGTCATTCCGCAGGAAAGTTGCTCGTCTGGGGTGCCTGGATGGCTCAGTCAATTGAGCATCCTACTCTTCATTTCAGCTCAGGTCATGATCTCAGTCATGAGATCGAGCCCCATGATGGGCTCCACACTCAATGGTCAGTCTGCTTGGGATTCCATCTCTCCCTATCCTTCTGTCCCTTCTCTCTCCGCCCCATCTTTCCCTCTCTCTGGGATGAATAAATAAATCTTGGGGTGGGGGGGTGGGGAGAGATGCTCTTCTAGTTTCAGAAGAGATGGTGAATGGTGGTTAAAAATCCAGTTTACTTAAATTCCAGAGTTCACTTCAGGGAGCAAATGATGGGATGGAAATGTTAGGGCAGAGTAAGGGAGATGGATTCCAGGAAGACTGAATCACTCACAGAAGTTACAGAAAGAGAAGTGGCAGAAAGAGAACAAAGCTAAATCGGGATCTGGCATGTGGGCGAGAAGCCAAGATGAGGGACCGTGAGTGTGACAGGGCCCATACAGGTGCTGGGCTTGTGACAGTAATTACAAAAGAAACCAAATACTAATTAGTAACAACATATAAGTGATCAATCTTTGAGAGTTAAGGCAGAGTGGAGGAAGGAAGGACGACATCACCCATTTTCTCTGGTTCATTGGGTTTCCTAGGCTGGTATGTAAGAGCATCTTGGATAAAATCAGAACAAAATCATTCCTTGCTAAGGTGATCAGCTGTCATGAGGCCCTTCCTCTACACTCTGTGCAATGTTAAAGCCCACTGGTTTATGCCTCCTGGAAAAGTTATTCCAAACCCATACAGGTTAAGCCTTGAGGACACAACCATGGAGAACGTGTTTCCAGGTAGCCTGAAACCCAGCAGACAATGTAGCTGTTGCCCAAGATACACAGAAATCTACATTGTATGCCAGGTTCATGCCCCAGACCTGGATATTGGGCTTGTAAGTCCTCCTCACAAAGGATTTCAACACAAGTGCCTGCTGCAAAGCTCCTGGTATTTATCGTGTCTAGCACATTGGCAAGGCAGCTCGGAATGTGCTGCTAGGACTTACCTACTCTAAGTCTACAAGTGTAAGTTCCTTAAACTGTCATACCATTCAACTGTCCTTATTTAATCACACTTAGAATGCTATTTAAAAGTCAAGAGATGGATGGATGGATGGATGGATGGATGGATGAGATATATAGGTAGATAAGTAGGTAGGTAGATAGATGGCTTTGTGACCAGATGATCCCTTCCACATGGGGAAAAGAGGGGAAAAAAGAAAAGAAAACCAATCTAAGATTCCTCCTTCTTATGGTCTCTGGATCCTTCCTTCTTGTGGTACTGAAATCAAATATACCTAGTATTCATAATCCTTGATGGTTCCCACACTCCAGCCATGCGTGTGTACGTGTATGTAAATCAGGGTAAAGACTTCCCAGTAACCTTGCTCAAGATGCTGTAACAGAGGCTTGAAGATGCCATCAGAGACCCAGTAGCCAGATGTAGCTACTGATTACAAAAGACAGGATCTACACTGGCTACTGAGCCATTGAGGGTACCTACACCTTCTGGCAGGGAGGTGGTGATCCACAGCCTTCTGGGGAGGGGCTCTGTGGAAGGAAAGAGGAAAAACATTAATCCTGGAGATTTATGTGGAAATGATATCAACAGATCTCAATTCCGTATTTTCTTTATTGACATTCTGACAATAATCCCACATACAGAGTTTGAAACAACCTCTAGGTTTATTTCCTCAGTGTATATGGATTTGAGTGATATGGAAGAAAGTGCCAGATACTCTCTCAGTGGCTGGAAATCCAATACCAAACCAAACAGATGAAAATCCCTGCCTTTCTGCAGGGTATAGGACTGTGAAAAAAATCTACAATTGGTTATTCAGCACGTTTTTGCAGTAGAAGGTTATATATGAAAAACAAAGAACTAAGCAAAGAAACAAGGAAAAAACCCAACCCACTCTTATTGGCCTTGGAGCACTTTTAGTTTGCTTTATACCACTTGAACTTGGCTAATCTAGCTATGATGCAACTACCTAAAATACATGGCAGTAAAAAAAAAAAAAAAAAAAATTATTTCCCTTCTATACCTTGAGGATGATCTAGTTATTTCTACGGAATGTCTAAAACACCAAAGGAAACCGCAAAAAAAGATATGTCACCAAGTATTCAAAGCAATAGCTCACCAGGATGTCAGCTTCGAGCCTTCCTCCCATAGTCCAATGCAAGTATAAAAAAAAGAGGATGGGGCGCCTGGGTGGCTCAGTGAGTTAAAGCCTCTGCCTTCGGCTCGATCCTGGGATCAAGCCCCGCATTGGGCTCTCTGCTCGGCAGGGAGCCTGCTTCCTCCTCTCTCTCTCTCTCTGACTGCCTCTCTGCCTACTTACGATCTCTATCTGTCAAATAAAATAAAGAAAATCTTTAAAAAAAAAAAAAAGAGGATAAATGTCCTCTCCATTCATTCACCCCAGAAATGCCTACTGGGTGCGTTTTCCGTACTTTATGCCAGGCACTGGGGATGTGACAGTCCCCGAGGTCAAAGATTTAAGGAGTTTGTAGGCAAAGGCAAAAAAGAAACTCAACTGATAGGTGTGATCATTTCACAGAGGAATGCCACCGTGAAGAAGTGCTATTTTCGTAGGTAGTCAGGGAAAGCCTCGCTGTGGGTGTGACATCTGAGCAGCTCCCTGAAGGAGAAACGTGTCACATACCTGAGGGAGGCTATGCGAAAGTCAGAGGGAAGCAAAAGTCAGAACAAAGGCCCCAAAGCAGCACCTGGTATCTTCGAGAAGGCTTTCTTCTATCAGCACATGACCATTGTGGCCAATTATTATGTTTGACTTTTAAGATTATTCTAGAATGTAAATGACTACACACCTTTGCTCTGAGTACATGTTTTCGACTCCTACCTTTTTAGGAATTTAAAATGCTCTGGCTATCACTTGGAAGAGATTTAGAAAAGTTATCATCACTTGGAAGAAAGGCTATACTTAGAAACTGACTGGACAGGTCAAATATTTGTTGCCAAGAAAAGTGTCTTTAAAAAAACTGCCGTTACCTATATGAAAAGATGACCAGCTTTCTGGAAGCTCTCAATATGTACATTTCAAGGGAATGATTTAACTATTTAATCACAGGTGTCTAATTTTAAGAGAGAACCTACTTGCCAAGTTATAATAATAGTGTTTCACCAGGTGGTTAGATCTTAGGGGAGAAGGCTGAAATTTACAAGGTGAAGTAGGTTTTTGATTGCTCGTTTTTTTTCCTCTCTTTTTAAATAAATTAAAACCAATTCCATCTATGAAGTACATTTTGGCATTGTCTGAAAGCCTGGGCATACCTACCAAAGTGGAAATAAAGCCTTCTTGTACAGGTTTGGCTGAATATCACCCTCAATGTAAAATAAAGCATTTATAGAACATGCCAATTGACATTTCATAAACCACTAAAACTAAATGTTCCTAACTCTACTTTTATGAATAAGTCTGGCCATTACAGTTGAAACAAGGGTTTAGTTTGGTTAGTTTTAGTGCCAAAACCCAAAGGATTACCTTTTCTATATTTAGAGTAGAAGAAGGGTATTTTTTTTAAGATTTTCTTTATTTATTTGACAGAGAGAGATCACAAGCAGGCAGAGAGGCAGGCAGAGAGAGAGGAGGAAGCAGGCTCCCTGCTGAGCAGAGAGCCCAATGCGGGGCTCGATCCCAGGACCCTGAGATCATGACCCGAGCCGAAGGCAGCGGCTTAACCCACTGAGCCACCCAGGTGCCCCGAAGAAGGGTATTTTTAATTGTTAACACTTGCCTGAGCGATCCTCCAAATGTCCTTATATTTAAGGAACTATAAAGTTAAGATGGTGTTTTCCCCTTACTTCTAGACTTATCTAGCTAAGACAAGGGAAAACCGTAAATCAGAGTTTATTAGACGCAGCACTATGCAGATTAGTGTCAATCACCAACCAATAAAATACACATTTTTTAAGTTTATTAAAATATACAATAGAATATCTGAAGAATATACTACAGCAAAGGCTATTAACCGATAACACATTTCCAAAGTCTAGAAGTCAAAGTCAAAGAAAAGGAATCGGGTCCAACTAAAAACGTTACATAATGTAATTCCATTATTTAACAATTAACAAGCCAGTCAGCCCCAGAAGTCGGCTGACAAAACTGTAACCAAGGTACTTGCTGTAAGTCTCACTCATGGAGCAAACAAACAAAAACAAAGACAGTAATTTCTAAAAATTCTGTCCATTCTGGCTACAGACCATTATATGGAGGTATACCAGAATGGGAAAGAGAGTCTTAAGGGGAGAAGACGACTGATGAATAGTGAAGCCTGCCACCTGCTGTTGAGAAGCCTGCTAAAGACCATTTCTTGAAATGTTAACCTAGAATCGAAAGAGCTTCCCCTCCAGAATTAGAACAGGGGTGACCTATAAACCAAATCAAGAAGAAACCCACTGATGTTTAAAGCAAAGATGACAGATATAAAATGGCATTCTCATCAAAGTTCCACTAGAAATGAAAGAAATGCAGTTTCGTGAGTCATTCAACTAAAGAAGAGTAGCTTTTACCCTGTCTCTTTAAGGGATTCATGGGACAATTCTATCTGGCCCCCCAAAAGTGTCACTGACTTTAGAAATTGTGGTTTTGGAAAAGAAATGTTGACCCCCAGCATGGTACATGGAAGTCAATGGAGAGGGATGAACAATTTCATAGCACTGCCAGAATGTTCACTTTCCTAAGTCAAAACTGCCAAGTTGGGCTCTAGGTGTCCCCTCCGACCCCCATCCATGAGATCTCACATATTTTAAGGCATGCACCAGCATCTTTCTGTAACTCAATGGGAGTACAGTCAACTTCTAAAATATATTTATGGATTTGACAGAACACAAAGTCAGAGTTTCCTCCAGAAGTGAACAAAAACTGTCTTCCATGGGATAGATCTCACGGTAAGTGTTCCGAACACACAAACACACACACACACACACACACGGAAACTTCCGGAAGTGCTGGACATGTCTGCCACACCTTGATTGTGCTGACAGCATCATGGGTGTTTGCATTACGTTCAAACGCACCAAACCGTACACAGGAAATATGTACAGTTCTTTGTATACCAATTATACCTCAATGAAGTCATTTACAAGAAAACAAAACAACTAACAAACTGCCTCCTACGTGGTTAAAAACAAAAAGTCTCTAGAACTTGACTACAGCCCCGGAAAGAAATGTGCACATATACACACCGTAGGCCACAGGTTGAAATGATGTCAGAGGCAAAAACCAACCTTTTAAATACAGGTGACTCATTCAATTACGTTCTTGTGAACTTGGGATTCCTGTTGTGTGACGGTGAGAGCGTCCGAGCCAGGGTCTCACCACAGCCGGTGTGTGTGGCGGCGGCCCAAGCAGCTCTCACATACCTGAGATCCCGTGACCAGGCTGACCGAAAACATTCACACCAGCTGACGGTCACTTGATTCTCACATCGCTCTATTTAGTAAATTGCTCTGCAAGTCAAGCTGAAGAGCAAGGTGAACCTTTTCTCAGACGCTTCTGCTCAAGACGTTAAGAAAAGAAAAGAAAAGAAAAGAAAAAGAAAAGAAAAGAAAAGAAAAGAAAAGAAAAGAAAAGAAAAGAA